>NW_027321183.1:0-2404 GCF_032062135.1 Pyxicephalus adspersus | reverse complement strand
TTTTTTTTTTTTTTTTTTTTTGCTTTCCTCTGGACCAACAATGTCTATAGGGTTTTATATCTGGGATATGTTTATTTCCCTAGTGGTTGAACTTGATGGACGTTTTTTCAACCTAACCTACTATGTAACTATGTATTGTACAATACTTTATTATGACTTATTGTTAATAAATTGTATACCTCTCTTGCTTCCTTTTGTCTTTATTCTGCTCATGTAAAATTAAATAAAGAAAAAAATAATTCCCTGAGATTGGCTTTTTAAATAGATAGTTAGAAATATGTCAGCCGCCATTGCTTGCGCTTTTAAAAAGCTCCATCATTTTTTGTTTCAGCTTCATGACACAGCTATTTAGTAACTGATATCAGAGACTCAAATTTTAGTGAATTCATTGGATTCCCATGAAAGCCTGGCAGATAATGTTTTAGAAAGCAAAAACCCACCAAGGACAGCCTAGATGTATCTCCATAGCTGTCTACTATAATTGTTTTTAATTAATACTTACTTAGAGGATGATTGTTTTATATGTTTTTTCAATATTAGCTCTAGGTTTCACTTTAAGTCTACTGTAGATTCATTTTCATTGAAAGCGCAAATAGATTTGCTGAAATATCTGATATGGCCAAGTAATAGCTAATTCCACATTCTTCAAAAGGAACCGGTCTGACATGTGAAACCCCAAGAGAAACAAAGCAAAACTTTTAGCTGAAATGTGTTGTACTATGATAATATGGGTGTCAATATTTGATGGTGTGACACCTTTAATGAAGCACATATGTGCCGTGTTATCACTAAATACAGCTATACCCAGCTGACTTGAATGGAAACTTTTAAACAAAGTCAGCATTCTTTTTGCTCATTACACTGACCTGTCAGAGATGACAGCTTAGCTGAGTTCTGTTATTTCTTACTGACAGGGAACTGTATATTCACAGCTTTTTAGAATAATGCCAGCTTTTAGAGGTGCAATATGCTGCACCGAGCTTAAGCTCATTTCTCTTTTTGCTTGGCCCAAATAAAGACTTTTACTGACAGCTTGGTGATACAGAATGCTTAGTGAGTTTCTTTGACAATTATTAAGGATAGGGAACAAAAGTGTAGCAGCTAAGGCAAAGCAAAACTCTATGCGAATGTTAAAGCTGAACTCCAAACAAACTGCTCATTACAAAAATCAAATCAAATCAAAAGAAATTTATGAAAAAAAAACCTCAAGGAATGTTTTAAAACCCCCTCTAAATAGAGCTGGATTTCTTACAAGGTCATTAGGCTGTGGCCTATGGTCCTTTGGACACTATGGGGTATTTGTACTGCTATTATAGCTGTAATGTTATCATTATAGTAGTATCCAGGAACACATACTACTAGTACAGCAACAGCAATCAGGGGAGTGGATACCCTGATTGCTGTTGCAGCCATGTAGTATGTGTTCCTGGATAGGGTTTCCCTGGACTCCTGTGTTCTTTGATAGAGAAATCCTATCCAAGAACACATACAACTAGTAAAGGGCTGCAAGAGCAATCAGGGGAGTGGAGCTGACAGCTCTGCTCACCTGATTGGTCTTGCAGGTCCCAAAAATTCGGTCTCTCCTGCCGAATATAAAGGCCGTTCTCGAATACATATTTGTTAAGCGAGAACAGCCCAATTCGCCGCAAGACCAAACTTATTAAATTCGCTCGCTCATCCCTATCCAGCACACCTCGAATTGGACTGGACCAGGATTAAAAACATAATATTAGAAACTTATTTTAGGAAATCCATTCCAGGTTTGCCTGATTATCCAGGTTCCATGATAGTCTAGCTTCACCAGTCTTGGGGTGTTTTGATCAGGCCCACCATTTGTAAGTTCTCCATGTGTTACTTTCTTATAGACTTTCCATTTTACGACAGTAAATCTCAACCTGACATGTATATGTGATAATGGTGGTCTGTAACTAAAATACATCCTAATGAGCCCAAATGTTTAAAAGCACCAGACTACTACAATATAATAGAATTTATTAGACTCTGATCAAGCTGATACACAATGCTGCAGCCAATGCATTTCAGGAGTGGCATATACCCCTTCCTTCAGGGGCTATGCGATTGACTTGGAAAATTGAATTGTTTTTTTATAGAAAAATTTGCAAAAATAAAACCTTTTTTTAATTTTGCTCACCACTACAAGTAAGCTACAATGAGTTACATTTTTGTTTTTATGTTTAAATAGTTTTTATAAAAGCCCATAAAGCTTTTGTATGAATTCCTAAGCTTTAATTAAACATTTCAAACCAAAGTATATGGCAAAAATTAGTTTGAATAGGATAAACACCTCCAAAATGTCTAATCATGGTAATGAGGGCATTTTCAACCTTTAATGGGAATTTGGGAGGTGTTTTGTGACATTTGGGAAGTATGCTTGGCCATTTAT
>NW_027321182.1:0-2404 GCF_032062135.1 Pyxicephalus adspersus | reverse complement strand
TTCCTGTGCACCCAGAAGTTCCTCCCCAGTTCATACAGTGCACTGACCCAGACAAGAAAGTTCCTTGGCATCTCACATTACATAAAATTGTGGAAGCACAGGTTTCAGGATGCCTAGACTTCAACATTAGCAGGGCGCTACACTTGGTTTCTTTAATTTGTCATCTGAGCTGTTTATGTCTCTTTTTAAAAAAGTTGGTTTTCCTGGTTTAAATGGTGCACGGTCACCTTCCCCGAGTAGGCTTTGATCTGTGCAAATAGATGTGACTTGGGGAGGATCCCAGTACTCTGTATATTGGCCTTTTGGTTGTCCCACTTTTCTTTCTACTCTTGTTTTAGCTTGATTCCCTCTATGAATTGTGCTCCTTCTCTTTCTCTATACCTGTTTTTTTTTTTTTGGGCCAAATATACTATCTACTCTGTCTCCTACCTCTACTTTTTGTTTCTTTCCTTCTTACTACGTCCTGTCCTTTCTGATCCTCCCTTCTCTTGATGGATTGCATTCCCTTATATTTGAACATTACATTTGATATTAGAAAAAAGGGAAACATTCCAAAAGTGTTACTCTAAGTGAGAGATGTGCCAATCTTCCTTTCTGAACAAGATTTTGTGTACTGAACTGATGGGTCTAGGGGCATATCAGGGGTATAGCATATTGTTTTATTTCTAAAAATTTCTCCTATTATTCGCATATAGCTTTCATTGTATCATAAAGGCAGGATTTTCCCCATAATATTAATGTTTGAAATGTCGGGTAACATTTGCACTCTGTGAGTTCATCTCTCTAGATTGGATAGATTACCTAAACCTGATGACTTGAAAATTTTCTTCAATTATTCAGCTGCTTCATTATGTTTTTTGGGGTGCTGAATTAACCTCCCTAGCGGTTCATTTCTTTACGGTTTTATATGTCTAAAAGCAGTACATTGTTTTTCATGAAAATGTATTTTACAGTATAATATAATAGTATGAGTATAATAAAGTTTGAAACACAAAATCATTAATAGTAGACTCTCATTCAAATGCCACAATCTATCTCCCCCTGTTCAATCTGAGATATTCAGAACTAGTTCAATAGCCACATGGTCCAATAGGGTAATAACATTTATCCCAGAGCCTCTTATCCCTCTCGCACTTAGAGAGATCAGTATGGTGTACAAAGAGCATGTCTATTCGTGAATCAACCTGGTGCACCATAGAATAGTGAAGTCAGGAGTGGACGGGTGGTGAATCTGCCAAATATTACATAGTTGATGCTCGTGAAGTAACTTACGGAACTTCTTTGTTAAGAATTTTGCCCTTACTGCTGGATGTGCCCAAGGATTTGTCCATAGAAACATTAAAGTCCCCATCCAGAACATGAACTCCTTCTGGGAACTCAGACAACTTGTTAAGTGCCATTTGTTTGAAGGCCAGTTGATTCATGTTTGGGGCACATATTGTGGGCAGTGTTATAGGTTTGGAGTCTATGAGACCCTTGACAAACGGGAGCCTGCCTTTTGAATCACACCAACTTTCTTTGTACTGCCTAGATACTAAAATACTCACACCCTTGGCTTTAGACTCCGATGGGGAGCTGTGATAGACCCATTGGTAGTTGTGGTCCGTCAATCTTGGGATTTTGTCTGAGCGGAACTGGGTCTCCTGAAGAAACGCCATTCCTGCTTTCAGTATATAAAGATTGCGCTGTATGGCCGTCCTCTTTTCAGGGATAATAGGCCCTTTAGTATTGAGAGGGACCACTTTAATGGCAGGCATTTCTCTGCTTAATTGAGAATCCAGTAGACTAGCACCTGAGTGAAACTTCCAACTAATAATTAGAAATGAGTGTCTCTCAGTGAAGCTACATCTCAATAGGGAAACACTAAACACTGCAGTCATTGGTAAACATTAACATACATGAGCTTATGTGAAACATAAATAAAAAAAAAAAGAAAGGAACTCCTGTATGAGGTGCAAAAATGGGTCCGTTAGGAGAATGATTGCATAAAATCCAAAAGAGTGAAATCTAAAAAAAAATCAATAGACAAAAAATCACTTCTAGCGCCAAACAGGTGAGGGAAACTGGTCAGTCCTCATCATTTCTCGGCTGGATGGGAAGGAAGAGCGCACATGTTGTCTTCTACATCTTTGTGGGGGTAGCCCAGCTGTCACCGGACTCCGTGGGAACGCCAGACAGTCAGGAACTTTGAATACCTCCGTACTCAGGAATCGAAAAAGTTCCGTTAGCTGGTCGTGGGAGTGTAAGGAAAAAGTCCGGGGGCCTTTGCAGATTAGCAGATGGAAGAAATGACTCCATTTGTATGTCGCCTTGCGCGTTTTATTACGGTCTAAAAGTGGGTGGAGTAATCTTTTCTTTTGTAAGGTGGAATTGGCCAGGTTAGGGAGCACAGTAATCTGAGCTC
>NW_027321181.1:0-2406 GCF_032062135.1 Pyxicephalus adspersus | reverse complement strand
AATATTACTTAAAATGTGCCCAAATAGTTCTTGGAGAGACATCTGCCAGTCTAGTCAGGTTCATTAGAAACCTATTACTTGTAAATACCCTTGTGTTGAATGACCACCAATGTACATATGCTGATGGTTTGTTTGCTTTGTGCTTTAGGCAGTTACTTAACCATATTCCTCTAAACATATGTACAAAGGATATAAACGTGTGAGTTAAAATTAAATGCCTATAAATCAACAACCAAGGTGCAATGTCATCAAAGCTGTAACTGTAAATAAATAGCTTAATGGTTGCCATTTGGCCCTGCTTGGATAAAATAAGGCTTTTGGTAATTTGTCTACTAAATGAAAAGAAAACCCGATAATATGATTGTAATGCATTGTTTACTTTTTGTTTAGATGATTTCAGAAGAGTTGTTCCATATTGATAGTTTGCTTTGTTTTCTGTTGGAAACATTTAAAGTCATTAATCTTTCATAATGGAAAGTCTGCAGCTTGGCCCTGACTGATCAGTTGCTATTACTAATGTTGGCAATAATTTCAGATATCTTGCATATTTTACAGCTTTTAAACAATAGCGCGATCAGACAGTCTCCACTGCAAATAGGTTCTGGCGGTGGCTTCTTTGATCTTGGATAATTGCTGCAGTGGATTTTTCCATATGGATTACAGTATCAGTTTGCACAACACATCATGTGTACAGGAAGATTGTTTGAAAAAAGGGAAAAGATTTTTCTTTTAGCTTTTTTTTAAATGGAAAAATAATAATTAAAAGGGCCACCCATTAAATGGAAAGAACAAGAGCAGGAACATAGCTGTTTCAATGAGAGTGATTGATTATGCATGGAGAAAAGAACACATGGACAAACATGTTTGGAATTATTGTGCATAATGACTAATTATATCATAGGAAAAGATAAAAGCTGATTGGTCACACTATGGACATCACATTTACTAAATATGAGCCTCCCAGAGTGGCCAAAGTACCCATTCAGTCCCTGATTCAAGGATGGTGAAATATATGCATCATTGTACAAAAGAAGAAGAAGAATGACAGATTTAGAAGGCCCTTTTCAGCACATAACTGTATTAAGTTTGTAAACAACAATACATCAATCAATTTGATTAAACTATCAGATGTTATTGCATCTTATTTTACAGTCAGAAAGTAATGGAACACTTATTCACTGGGCAACCAGAATCATGTGAAATGAGGAATAGATAAAGTCTTGTTATTTTAATTATTATTATTAGGTTCTTGTTGCAGCTGAGCTTAATCTGATTCCAAATAAGTTGCATTGTACCACTAGGAATGGCAGTAGGGTTGTGATGTAGTTATCTCTTCCTCACATCCCTGCACTGCTTTCTCGGGGGCCATGCTACATGCTTGCTGTAAAATATGCAGATTCAGGTGGCCAAGTGGCTGGCAAGGGAGCCACAAGGGAATGCTAGTTCCTGCAGCAAGTCTGAACCTAGCCTAAACTTTTGCAAATGCTTAATTAGGCAGACCATTATTGTAGTCCTTGTGCAAAAATATGTTTTACCTGCCTGACCACCCCGAATTTCTGGTGACAAAGCTCAGCTGTTCATTCACAGGGTCAGCTTTGGTTGTCCCGGCTTCCCTTGCATATGCTAGGGGTATTTGAACTCATCCAAGGTTATCTTGGCACAGCCAATCTAAATGGTAGAAGATCATCTTTGAGAGGAAGAAGAGAAGAAAGATAGCTGCGCCCTGTGATTGATATAAACTGATGAGTGGCACAGGTTTAGTTCCTCTTTAAATATTCTGCTATGTAGTGCCATTTTATGCTCCATTCTGCCTTTGGCTAGGAATTCAGTTAATACTAAAAAACCTAAATATAAAGGTTTATGAGGGACAGGAGCCATTACAACTGAACTCCAGCCCTACATTTCTTTTTCCACACTTATAGAGTGTGTTCTCCTGATATAAAAGCAAACCATCTCATTTCACTGCTCCTCTACCTTCCACAAAAGGAGTAATAAAGGCTGTAGCGGTATGTTCAGCCGGTCATATTTCCTGTCTGGTGGACTACAGGCATTATTAAGTTCTCTCTTCTAATGATCCGTGCTGTCCATGGTTTTTGGTTTGCTGTTTTTCAGCCTTCTATCTTATCTTATATTGCATGGGAAGCTCTTCTGGTGTAATGGTTAGTGGTGTCTCATATTCCTATGGTTTTGGGTAGTTTTCTTTGCTATGCAATTTGGTAGCAATTTTATTTTATGTTTGTTAACATGGTACTTTTTAAAGTTCACATTTTTTCTGTTCTGCACATGCTGAGTCCTGTGCTACATATTGATATACATATATACCTCTGTATATTCAGAGGCAGAATATCTGGAACAAGGGTAATGTTGGTTTTGAACAATAAGATCAAACCCATGTGTAAACTAGAC
>NW_027321180.1:0-2406 GCF_032062135.1 Pyxicephalus adspersus | reverse complement strand
GTAGTCTTCTTCATGGGTAAATAAGGCATCCCCCTGAAAATAAGCCCTAGAGCATATTTTGGCCTTCAAAAAAAAATAAGACAGTGTCTTATCATCGGGGAAACAGGGTAGCATACAAAGGAGTCCACAGACTTCTTTACAGGCATGTTTTGTGTATAAAACAAGACGAAAGTTACTCTAAAATGGGAAAAAAAATTAATGAAAAAGTTAACTGGTTTGTAGCTACTCTGCAGCATTCATGGGTCCATGAACCTGGCATCCCTGCATCCCCAGAAGCCGCCATCTTGGCTGCCAACATTCTGTCTTTGGGCACTGGACGGCCACTGATGTTGCAACTACTGCACAAGAGCAGGAATTGCATTTTTCCTGGGTCTGTTGTGGTCTTCTTGTTCCTGAAATAGAGTGGCTGTACACTGCATGGCCACCCATGGTAAGCAGGAGAAAAGTAAAATATGTGACTAAAGAGACTTTGCATTCTTTTACATCAAAAGGGGTTCATATTCTCTTTAATTTTTTTGTTAGTTCTGTTGTATAAAAATACTTTTCAATAAACAACAAAATATTTATGGCTATGTTACGTTGTCCACTTTAACAATAAAAAATGGTTGTCTTGTTACTTTTTTCTTTTTTTTTTACAAATATATGCAAGGAACTATGGAGGACATACATTTTAATTATTGTCAGCTGTCCTTGTCTTTAGAAATATTAAAATATTCTATACACCAGACACATAAATCAAATTTCTTATTCAGACTAATTATATATTATTCCCTATGTGCTGGACAAAACTTACTTTTATTATGCGGCCTTTAAAATGTCAAGCTCCCTTTATATAGTGTACTGTACAAATAGTGAAATATTTATAGAGAAAGACCTTCTATAAATTGATATACTTGTTCAAGCCATAAATATTCTGGAAAGGTAAAATTAATGCAGTAAAAGTGACTAACGATTGTCCTGATCAGTTCCCGCTTATAACACACAATAATAATATATTATTAAATATTTAGTAATAATATTTAATTTTATGATGTAATTCGTTTAAAATCACTATCCGCTCTATTTTGGTGCTAAATTTTGAAAGAATTTCCTAAGTAAAGTTTCTATGAAAGCTTTATACGTGTAAAGACCCTTTAATAAAGGATGTCTGCCTAGATGGAACTCCTTTGGATATTTAGAGTCCATTGTTTTACTGCTCTCCCCTGTTGCTTGGAGAATTTCCCTGTGTATAGTAGTGGGAGATCCATATTCTTGTCAGTCTGTGGGTTACATATGGAGACCTGAATTCTTATTTGTTGTGGGTGGATTTACATGCTGAGTAAGCTTTATAGTGACACCTAGGTACACTATATTAGTTAAAAAACCCTTTTATTTTTTTTTTTACCCCCCAACATTTATTAATAGGTTGATCTTCACATGCAGATATATAAGGCCATTAGAGACCCTTTCTCCACCCCTGTTTGTTTTTTTTCCCTCACGTTTGTTTGCTAGTAGGTAGATTTTCACGTGCAGATATATAAGGCTATTCGAGGCCCTTTCTTTCACCCCCCTTCTTTTTTTTTATCCTTTTTTTCATCGTTTTTTTTTTGGTCACGATTGTTAGTAGGTTGTTACTCATGCACAGATGTATAAGGCCATTAAAGGTCCTTTCTTCCAAAAAGGAAATGCTAAATTTTTTTCTTAGAAGACTTTGTATTATAAGTGTATTGTGTTTTATTTTTCATAAATAATTTGTATTTTATATGTATAATGTATAATGTGTTTTTACATAGTATGGTTTTGTAATTTATTTGTACATATAAGCAAAATTTAATAAAATTAAATAAAAAAAAAATAGAGACCCTAAATACATTTTTCACTGCTAAAAATGAGAGCCATTTGCAGGAACTTTTGCCTGCTCATCCAAAAGTAAATTACATAGCTTTTAAGAACAATGATTTTATCAAGGACATCCTGGTAGCTATAGGTTTTCAAGCAACAGTCTTTTTGCTGCTCCTCCTAAAAGAATCTCCATTGATACTTCAACACATTATTTGTTGAATTGGTACAGGACATTTCAGCAGAATCCAGCAGACCCATGAACAAATGTAAATGGAATAGAAACCGAGATAAATAACAAAGTATTTTATTTGTTTCAATTTATTTGCACATTGTTATATTATTAGGACCAGAAAAACAAGTATCTGATATGGGCAAAAGAGTACCATGAGTTATGTGTCTACATGTTTCAGATGCCAAAATCCACACCTTGACCTGGCTGTATTGCATCTTGGAAAATGTGTGCTTTAAATTCACTAGTAGAAAGATGACTGACCTTTAACCACCTGAGCGTTACACTGAGGTCTAGATTTCTGTACCAAAAGTGATCCACTGTTTTTCATGAAATTTTTTTTTTAAATTGTAGAC
>NW_027321179.1:0-2408 GCF_032062135.1 Pyxicephalus adspersus | reverse complement strand
ACATACAGGGTCCCAACCAGGAGGGACAAAGGGCACTTAAGTACCAGACCTGGCTCAAAGGAGCTTTTGATTGAAGGCTGGACAGAACCTAAAAAATGCCATTCTCTCCCAGCAGCTACCAGTTGGAATAGTGCATGTACCCAAAATTGTGTATGCATCCAAAAGGGGTGAGAATGCTTTACAACTGCACCTTTGCATTATAAATCCCGGCAAGGTGGGAGTCCTGATCCTAGTTATCCTAGTCACAAGGAGAGGACAGCCAAGATGCCTCCCCATATGTACATAAAGTCAACCAGTATGGGCTAGACAACAAGGTATCAAGGTTCAGAAAATTTTCTTAGTATGGGGCCAGAAAATTTCTGATAGCAGCATAGCATACTTACATTTCGTACCCTGTGAGTTTAAAAACACCCTGATAGTACATTATTTTTGCAAAACACGTCTAGACTTCCTAATCCTCAGATTATATTTTTGTCACTACTTCTGAAGCACAAACGTGGAAAAAGAAATAGGAAATGCATGTATTGGATTATTTTGCAATTATAAAGCCAGTATTTTAAGGTTGTTATGTACATTTTGGTTTGTTCTGAGTGATTATTTCAGGTATTCTGTAATACTGATATTAAGAGTACTTGGCTAATCTTCTTTTATCTCCATCTAAGGATTTAGCCACTTTACGTCAGGTTTTAATTTTTCATTCTACTAGAAAAACTTGTTTTCTTGCAGGATTCCTTTTGCATGTTTCATGATGCACCGTACGTTTTTTTTTTTTTTTTTCTTTACCTTTCTTTTCTTAACATTACATTGTGAATGTGCACAGTAGATTATGTTTGTAAAGTTTATTTGTCAAGTCTGTTTGAACAAGTTGTGCTACTTCCTTAAATTGAGCCAAGGCCGTCTGAGTTACAGGAATAAGAATAATGTCTGGGTGAGTAATTACTGGAAAAATTAATTGTAGTAAACCAAAATGTTGTCACTACACCAGGAATTTTGTAAAACTTTACTCTACTTTATTTCTTGCTATAGAAGGAGATCTTATAATCTACATCAGATGTCATTTTCTAGGCAGGATTTTTATATTCACCATTCCAGTATTCACTATAGTAATGATATAGTGTAAATAGTAACCATTGTTAATGTAACATTTATTTTATTGTGTACATTTTTGACATTTTGTATCAGATTATTTAGTAATATACATTCACTTAAATCCTCCCTTGTGAAGTGCACTGCTCTGACCGGTTGTGCTTTTCCCCTGGTTTAGGAGTGTAAGCCAGGGTTCAGAACAGCAGTTTTTTCAAGCAGTTTTGAGAAGTTTTTTACTACTCAAAACTTCTTGCAAAAAATAGTTACCATTAGACCAAATAGCTCTATACATTGTCTTCAATTTGATAGATGGTAGGAGGTGACAACAATGCTTGTGTTTTTTTTTTAAGTTGTTTTTGGAGGTGGTCTCAAAAAAAGTAAGCCACTCTGCAGTGGTAGTCCATTACCGCTTCCAGGCATCTAGTGTCTGGCAGTAGATGTCTAGGGGCAGTAAATGCCATTCTAGCTTGGCCCCTAGACATCCACTGGGCCTTGGGCTTCTGCCTAGGTTGCCTTGTAGATGACCAAACTTACCTGCTAAAAAGATCTCATTTTTTTTTCTGATCCAGGCACTGTAAAACATCCAGACCATTTCATTTTTACAGCACTGTTCAAAGCAGGAGAGACTGGTGGGTTTATAGAGTTGCCCGTTTTCTTTCACATTTTAGATGCAAATGTGCTACAGATGAGACACAACTAATATGTTAAAATGTAAACCTATAACAAAGTAATGATAGTGAAAATGCAACCAGATTGAATGGGAATCCATTATATCTGGCTACAATTATACTTGCTTGCTTATAATTGCTTCAGTATTTATTTTTTGCATCTTTCTGGAAAGGGTCATTTTAATTTTTCTTTTTGGTAGGTTAAATACGATTACATTCAAGTGAAATACTTACCATTCCATGTAATTTTAAAATATTGCATAAAGTATATATTTTTTCAATTTTAAGTATTCTTCCAAAAATGACATTAGAATTATAAGTATACAAAAAGCAAGTGTCTGTTTCCCACAGTATAAATCTAGAATACCTTTCACTTCTTCAATAGTGAAATACTATCCCCACCTCCTTCAAGGTTTGGGAACACAATCCATCATTTTATACTTAGGTTTTCCAGACAAATGTCCTGCTTCCTTTTTCATTCAATCTCAAATAAATATTTATGTGTTAACGTTCTGTCACATGCCTTATGGGTAGTTTCTTTATGTAGTTTGAGCTACAAGGACATTCAGTCATGTACACAATGTAGATGGATTGACAGCATGGTTAACACAGAACAGAAAAATCCTTTGTGGTTTTAAATCTGTATATTCCTAT
>NW_027321178.1:0-2408 GCF_032062135.1 Pyxicephalus adspersus | reverse complement strand
TCTAGTCCTATGTTTTATATATCACATATACCAGATGCTACCTGATCTGAGGATTTATTTGCCGGATAGTAACCTTGGCTTGAGATCTGATAAAGGTTGAGTTGCTCCTTTGATAACTTATTGAGTTCTTTCAGCCTAGTTGAAAATGTTACAATTCCATATCTGTTTATCTGTTGACTCTTAAGGATTTTGACTTTTATCTAAGAAACTGCCCGGTTTACTTTGCATTAATAAATAAAAGTACTATTGCTTCACTTTTGGTTATTTATTTGGTCGGTTCCTACATAGGAATCAAGAATACTGTACAGTGTAAAAATAGCAGAACTATTTAGAAAAATGGTTTATTTGTGCAAAATAAAATAATTTTTATCAGAACCTACACTGCAATGGGTTTACCTTAACCCTAAATGTTGGAGAATCGGTACTTGTAGTATGAAAAAAAGCTTATTTTTTTTTCTTAGAAAACTAAAAGCATTCAGTTTTTTATAATCCACAGGGAGTCATTTTACATCTGTGATATTTGTTCACCAACTTTCCTTTACCCTAATAAGGAATCCAGCCCATCAATATATATTATATGCTCAAAGAAGATCAAACATGATTTTATTTTAAAGGTAACATCACTGCAAAAGGCAAAATCTCTCCAAGGAGGTGAAAATATACGCTGTATTGAACCACTAGCTAATTTTCTTTTGAAGGATTTGTTCAATTATGCTGGAAATGTCAAGCTTAGTAAGCAAACTAAATATTTCTGTTTGGCTCATATTTAATTCTAAGAAATTCTCTGAAATACAAACTGAATCCTCACTTGTTTCAGCTTTTAATTGAACAAGACTCATAAAAAAAGTAGTTTAAATTCATCTTAAATGTATTAGTGAGACTAATAAAATATGATTCAATTTTATCCTGCTGCCATGCGCACATTTAGATTTTTATATTTTCAGCTAAAAATGGCAGTTAAAATTACAATATTGATAGATTGCTACCCAATCCTATGATGAAATGCTGTAAAACCAACATTTACCAACCACAACAATCGGGAGTATGTTATATATTCTGAAAGAAAAGCAGCATGCATACACCTGATAAATATTCAACAAAACCCCTGACTGTGTATATTAGGCTTGTGTTACTGGACAATAACAACATTTTTTATTTAACGTGACATATATGAATGTCATTAGTTAAAAGTAAATAAAGCTTATTAGCTTTTTTGTAGGGCTGTCTATATTAGCGGTTTTAGTGATTATGCTCTACTGCTCCTTTCTCACTCTCAAAATCTTACAGACTATTCAGATTCACTGACAACAATTCAGTTTGTTAAAAGTTCATATACAGTCATTTAGTTAGGGAAATGATCAGAGATTAGTTAGCCAGAAATGTCCAAATCCCATCCTGACTAGTCCTGAGGATTGGCACATTTAAAGGTAAATCCGAAAGGGTGATTTTATTAGCATACCAAACTACAAATGCTACAGTGCTACAAATAATTATTTGTCTGCTAATTTTAGGGAGACATCTGCCCAACTAAGTGTATAGACATTCACAGCTATATTGTACTAATTTAGGTAAAAAACATTATCTTTATAAATAAGTGGAACAATAGAAGAGTAAACATGCTAAGCCATTACACAAAAATAAAAAAAAGACATTGGGTAAACTTTACGTAAATAAGTAAAATATGCAGCAATAGTATTCTTTACAAAAATATCACCAACTTGTCTGCAAAATTGAAAACATGAGCTTGTATTAACCTATAAAAGCATTCATTAAATTATGGCTGCAATTTACATAGTATATTGGAAGTTGAGTCTGGAGATTTACAGTATACAGGGGAAGACAGGTAATGAAAATAGGGTCTAAAAGAGCGATTATGAAGTATTCTAAAAACAAGGAACAATTCTTTAATAAATTTAATATGGTGGCATAATTTTGGAATAACTTGTGATGTATTTTTTAAATGATTTATGAATAAATGATTTTTATTATTATTGATGATAAATGATATTATTGATGCTTTAAGCTTAACTTTGGCATACTGTGACATAATCTCGCGCATATCGTCCTCCATTGTTTAAATAATCAGCACATTAGTTTAAATACGAAAGCCCAAATACCAATATCTTTTTTTCAAAGACTCTTCAGGTCCAGAGTCTTTTAATATTTTGCTGAGTGACATGGAAATTTCCTATTGACTGTCCAGTGGCAGGGTCCTCTTGAGTTCTGTAAGATTGTGATGGTATAAGAATGATGAGGTGGCTTTTCAAAATGAAATGCTGGGTGGCTACTCATCATTTGCTATAGCGTTGCCAGGAGAGACAACAGTAGCTGAGCAAGGTGAGTTTAAGGCTTAGGAAGGTATTTATTTTAAATAAATAGTGATTGGGTGCAAAGGAATTTGTTGTATA
>NW_027321177.1:0-2409 GCF_032062135.1 Pyxicephalus adspersus | reverse complement strand
TGTATTAAAACCCCCAAAACAAGCAACAATAAAAAAACATCTTTAGCTTGCATTGCAAGGATCCAACATACAGTCTCTTAATTGTATTAAAACCCCCAAAACAAGCAACAATTAATAAAAAACATGTTTAGCTTGCATTGCATTTTCATTTAGTAGTTCAATAGTTTTATGAAGCAGATCTGAGCCAATAGCTTAAACACAATATACCATGTCTGTAAGTAAGTAAGTAACATACCATGTCTGTAAGTAAGTAGTAAATTCATACCTAAATAGTCAGAAGCTCCAAATAAGCAGTTCTTTGTGGGAGGACACATCCGCAAATACAAGCATGTTTAGCTTGCATTCAGTTCATGAGCCAACTGCATGCAGCTGCAGTTCCAAATTGCCAAGTTTCAGCATAGCCTTTCAACCTAACAGGTTCTTGTTCACAGAGCAGGCTAAAACTCTGAATTCCTTATTTGGAACCACAACCATTGTTTAGTTATATGTGGTTTGTAAGTTAAATATGCAACTTTCCTTAAAATATCTGATCAGATAATAACCAATAAAAGTGAGTATTTCTGGCCTGTATGGAAGTGTGTCAGAAAATAGTTTGGAAATCCTGTTCGGCGAAAGATCGACCTCAGAAGGCTGTTCTCGCTTACAATTTCGGTAGGCGAGAAAAGCCCGTTTTGCCACTAGATCGAACTTAAAATTCTTGCTCGCTCATCCCTAGTCACCAATTCAGGACTGGTAATTTTATAAATTGCTTTACACTTCTAGCAGACACCATGTCAGTTCTGTTGGCTGCACTGAAAATTTTATCTAATATGGTGGATAAGACATCACCTAGATGGTGAAACGCAGACATTTCTGACAAAATGTCTAGTTTTGTGGCCTAGAAATTCATGGGACTGAGAGTTAAATAATCAGGGACCATTGGCCGTCTGATCTTCTATCTCTCTACCCTCATGTTGCTGCCGCAACTGGAAAGGGTTTGACCTTTAACATGAAATTAGGCGGAGTGGCATCAAGGATCTTGTCATTACTGCTTCTCCCAGTTGCTGGCAGAGTGAGTTTTTTCTTGAAGACTAATATAAAATTAGATTTATGGCAGTACCTGAGGAGTACATTGAGGAGTGGTGCTCTTGTGAAAAGGAAAGGAGAAGAGGAATCAGAAGTAAAGCCAACTGTGGAGCACATACTTCTAAACATTTCAATGGGTGATAACAGATCCCACAGTATGGAAGTGCTGACATTGCCCCTGTGGGTCATGAAGGACACATACTGTCTGTCACACCTCTTCTTCACTAAAGCGCAGGTCCCTTTCTCCTGCGCATGTGGGCAGTTCTAACCCTGGGTGTGCCTGCTCTTCCAGTGTTCTTGCAACATGTCTCCACTAGTGCAGAGCCCCCTAGCTCTGATGAGCATTTCCTCTACACTTGTTGGGTATTTCAGTGCTTCCTCTGGCCAGTCCCTGTTGCCTAGCATGTTGTTTCCCAAACAATTTCTCTGTGCTGTTCCAGTGTTCCTCTCTGTCTGTGCTTATCCCTGTGTCATCTGTGCCTCCTGTTGTTTCCAGTCTCTCCTGTGTCCCTGTGCCTGCGGTGGCCCCTGTGTCACTAGTTTCTATTTCCTGGATCCCTAATATTTGACCCCTGGCTTGTGACCTGACCTCTCTTACTTGCTGCCTGTCTCATCCCCAGCCTTTCTTAACAATTCTTCTGCTCAGTGATTTGGTACCGTGTATCATCCTGCCTACCCTGGTGTGCCCAAGTACTGCAACCTGGAAGTAACCAGCCTTGGCCTTTCTCAGGACTCACCCCATTTCTGTGCAAGCCAGCAGCCCCATTGCTGTATCCATTGATCAAGGTAATATGTACCTATAGCTGTTGAATGAACCTAGCTACACACTGAAAATGTAAAGGAAGTGAAGTCATTACAGGCTACATGTTCATAGAGCGCAGCGATGTCCTAGTTTGAACATTAAGGGCAGCTTGGTATGTTTATACAGGACTGAGCCCGCTTCATGAGTCCTGTAAAAGAGCTGGCTCCCACCAACTTATAGAGTGAGGACTTTACCACCAGTAGATTAGTCAGGAGAACATTCAGTTGGCATGCCAGAGGATTGCTGGTATGGCTGGTAGTTCAGTCCCTGGTCAAGCATTCTCACGTGACCATGAGAACTGACAACAAGATGATGAAAAAAACTTCCCTGATCTCAACTAAACCCCACACAGGCAACAACATCAGCTGAAGCCTCAGCAGGAGCATCATTAGCAACATTAGGACTGACTGCACCAAGATTTGATTTTTTTATCTTTTGAGATCTGATAGGAGGATGAGAAGAACCTCATAGGATTTGCTGGGCATAGTGTTTCTCCTAGGTAAGCAGATGATACGTCTTCATGTGCTAGATGATGAGATATG
>NW_027321176.1:0-2409 GCF_032062135.1 Pyxicephalus adspersus | reverse complement strand
GTACTAACCAGTTGTGTAGGTTATGTTCCCATCATTGCATTTAGTGTTGGCCCATCCATTAAATAGTTAGAATTGATGCCACTGGTTTTAATGAATATGATATACTGAACTTTCTAATGCCAGTAGTGACTGCTCATGTTTGGCATTGCTACACAGAAGCATGAGTCTAAATGTCTGTATTTGCCAGTAGATTTTTTGTTTTTAACATTTCTAATTCCCAAGGACTAATGGCATGAAATGAGCGGGTCCTTCTTTTTCCCCTTTTTTGGCTGGAGGATGGTGGCTACAGTTTGATGGGGCATTTTTTCAAATGCTACATGCAATGCTTAGGGTCAGTTGGCCAACCTAAATTTGAATCTCGCCACCACTTAAGCAAGTGTTTTTAATTAATTGTAAGCATTTTTTTTTAGTGGTTTCAGTTCAAGTAAAAAATAATAAATAAACTGAAAAACTCTTTTGCACTTATAAGCCACTTGCAAACATCTGAAAAAGTACAGCGGTAACCTCTTGTTAATGCTTAAAAACCACTGCTCCCAGGTGTCCACTGGCAACTGCTTAGTGCACAGGATCTGTAGACATAGATTTACCTACAAATGTGAGCAAAGCTTCAATATCTAAATCTTTACTGGCTATTTTTTTTCTTTTGAAAATATATACAATGAATCTGGTGACTAAGATGATCTAAGTTCATTTGTAGTGAATGTATATTTGTGATATTAAGTTATTTTGGTTTTAGAATGTAATTGTAGATCTGCTTTATGTTAACAATGTTAACTATTGTTTTTTGCTCTGGGTTGCCTACCAATTTGCATCCCAGATGATCAGTTGTTTTCCACTTCAGCCTTCAAATGAGAAATGGCTCCACCTGCTGCAGGAAACACAAGACCGAGACATTAAAAGGCTCCCAAGAGCCCTTGCATTCAGTTCTTGTTTTCTGCCTCCTGAATTGGTAATCCAGATCTCGTCTGTGAGCCCATAAGCTCTGCTATGGAGGATTTACAAAGCATGTGTCTGAATCCATGTAGCTCTGTGGAATCAGTTTGGGGATTATGGCTCTTGGAGTAGTATCCTGCACTTTCACTTTCTGGCAGGAAAAATATACATGGTCAGGTTCCTTCCACTTCCCATAATATACTGCACTCTTCCCCCTACCCACACCTGAGAATATTATTCCTTTATATAAGTCTAATAACACCAATATTTAAAGTAAATGTATATACAACAATAAACACAAAGAAGTCATAAATTACAGACTTATTTCCTTCATATCATCAAGGTGTTTTTTTTCTGCATTAGGATCTTGTAAGAGTAATACCTAAATAAATGTTACATTTTAATACATTTACTACACTAACTTTTTCTTCATTGTTTTAAATGGAGTAGGCTATGCGCCTTTTCATAAATAACTGGATTTGTAATGAAGATAGAGACCCACTCAGGTAAACAATCCTTTAGGCTTACATCGCCTTTCTGTAGCAGAAAGTTAGATTTTTTTTTATTGGAAAAAGTCATCATGTGGAAAAATGTGGAAATCCTGGAAAAAAGTTTTTGGTTTTTTTAAACAGACATGTTAATGGTAATTAATAAACCCCTTAGTGTTATAATAAAATGATTCCACTCTCAACCCCTCTATGTGTAGGGGTACCTAAGAATTTTAATATAAGGTAATATTAGTAATGTTATATCCCTTCCCTTGACACAGATTTATTCAATGCCACATTCCTGAATAAAAATCACAACATACAAGATAAACCTTGGAACTTTTAAGGCATTGCTCCCAACAGTATGATCACATATTTTTCAGTGATTTTAAAAGCATAAAACATTTTATTTCCCATGACACAGCTAGCAGTCAAAGCAGGATAAATTTCTTGATGGGAGCACAGCATCAAATATGTATTAGCTGCTCCATTATCCATTTGCATCGTCCACGCCTCCATTATGAATAAAAATGACCAAACACAGTCTTCCATTTTTTTTCAAAAGCCTAGAGGGCAGGGATTCCCTAACAAGATGTTTGAAAGTATCTTACAATGATTTGGAAGACTGTGTTTGGTCGTTTTTATTTGTAATAGAGGCATGGGCGGCCCAAACAGATATATGAGCAGCTAATGCTTTTAATAGCGTTAAAAGATACTTGATTATGCTGTTGGGAGCAATGTCCTAAAAGTCCCAAGGTATGTCTTGTATGTTGTGAATATTAGTAATGTTAAACAGACTTATATCTTCTTTATTTATAAGCATTTAAACGTAGTCAGCTAAAAAAAACTGAGCTTGCATGGAAGTTGTGGTGAGAAAGGGCCTACCTCAGAATTGTGCCCAAAGTGAAAAATCTGCCCCATCTACTTTGTCACTGGCAGACTGCCTGTTAACCCAAAAGGAATAAAGCAAACCTGGTGAAAAGGTTGG
>NW_027321175.1:0-2410 GCF_032062135.1 Pyxicephalus adspersus | reverse complement strand
TTTATCTAGCAGTAAAATTTTTAATATAATCTTCATTCCCTAACTCCTATTTTTACTCTTATTCAGTATGCTGTTTCCATGTATGAAATATTCATACTATATAAATATTATTCTCTTACCTGAATAACCTTAGTGTCATTCTTCTGTTTTAAACACTTGAGGTTTGCGTGGGGTGCTTTGTTAGATACACAAATCTGTGTGTGGGCAGATTGGTTATATCTCCGTACTAATACCTGTTTATCTTCAATACAAATAAAAACACATTAATTAATCTCCTCGGGAAGTTCTCTACTTTGGGAAGAAAACCTCAGATTTGACGCAGGTTTACCGAACATTGTTGGTTTCTTGTTAAAGGGAAATCTCTATAATAAACTGTATGACCTTACAATGAACAAAGCCAAGCTTACCACTCCAGTAAAGTCCATTGATTTCCCATCCAGCCACCCCTAGCCCCGTTCCCCGTCTCACTACTCCTACATTGCCATTTTGTTATATTGAGAAATTCCTTCCTTTTTACAGCTATTGGATAATGCAATAAAATTCAATATAATTTTTGTGAATAAAGTGCAGTACCTAAGCAACATTACTGCACAGAAACTATTAGGGAGATCTAAGCTTTTAGACTAAACAAAATCAACTAATAGGGACTAATGGGAAATTGACTAATAGGGACACTTGTTATAGTGCCAACTAAGAGAAATTGGCCTTCCAAATCTCTGTTGCTTCACTATACCAGTACACAACTATGGCATAGAATAAACTGAAATACTAGAGTAAATGTTCACCTTTAAAAAAAAATTGCGATCAGGCATTGTTTCACTGCAGAAAGGGACAGACAAATTGCCTTCTGCAATATATCATACTTACTTTCCCAATTGCTTCTTTCAACCTTCAAAATCACTGAGTTGTGCCGGCACATCCCAGCTTCCCCTGCTGCTGCTGCCAGGAATGAACTCACTTGCCCCTGTGCAGGTGTTATGTGATCCCAGCTTGGCCAATAGGATTGGCCAAAGATGGCGCAACGGGGACAGGTGAATATAATAGAGTTTAGTTTCTCTAAAAATTTTCGCCAAGACTATCTCTCTGCATGGAGTTTGCATGCGCTCCACAAGTTTCCAAAACAATGTTCTAGGTTAATGTGAAAAATAAGCAGCCAATGCTGTTAGTAGGCTTGTTTGATGATCTACTGTGGACTTTATATTTACTTATGTGTCTATTTACTATTGTGTTGTTTTACTACTCTAACCTTTTTTCATTTTTAAAAAAGTAAAGAGGAAAAAATAAACACAGGATGCATTAGAATAATTAATAAAATATAAAGTAAATACATTTTAGATCAGTGGAGGACTGGAAAGCTGCAATATATATTTCGGTTTAGATATACTTTTATATTTTATATTGTAATTGTGAAGTTTGTATGCTTTTAGTTTGTTCATTTTCCATGTGCACTTTCATTCCTAACATTTTTCAAAACCATTCGTCTATTGATAATATTTTCAAGCTTAATGATCGTTTTCACCAATAGCTTTTCTTCCGGTCCATGGTAGTATGGACCGGAAGTATTTTCTTCCGGTCCAGTATTTTGAACTGGGAATGTGTCAGTTGTCGTGCAGTTGCCAAATGAATGTTGAATCTTCTGGAAGATTATCTTGAGTATGCTTGGTCATTTTGTTCTCAGCAGTTATTATTAGCCATATTTATTGAAGAGTGGGCAAATCAAGGTTCCGCTATTTGTTAAAATGTCAACTGAAAGTCTGGTTTTATTGCAAGCACTAACATCTTAGAAGTTCGAGTTCCTGCTATTAAGGTATAAAAGCAACAAGTATTCAGGCATTTAGGTAAATATCAGGTAAATAGATTTTGTTAATGCTCTGGAGCTCTTGATCCTTGTGATCAAAGTTGACCTTTTTTGAGCTTTGGGAATACGTTCCAGGAAGCTTTAATCCTTTCCTTTTGGTTTTTTGTTTTAAGCCAATACAAGATTTCACCAGTCTTCAGGCAGTAACCAAAATAAGGCAATTTTAAAGCAAATGAAGAGAAAATACCATCGTCTTCTAAGTTCACCTGACTATCTGATTAATCTTAATGCACCATTAGCAGGTGCCTCTTCCTTTAATGATGGTGTTGGAGCAGAACAGAGCTTTGCCCTTTCGCTCACCCTTGCAGTTCCTGTTCCTTGTCTGGGTAAACATGGCTCAGAACAGAGTGTTTCCCATAGAAACTGTCTGTCATTCTTTAAAACAAACAAAATGAAAACCTTGGGCAGTACATGAGATTGTGCAGTGGGCATTCTTTCAGTCATTGAGGCTCCAGATTTTTGTTACACCTCCAGCAGCTCAGTGAAAGGAAGAAGCATAATTAGACAATTGAGGACCTGAATGATCGAAGAATGGAGCTGAAATGAATAGAC
>NW_027321174.1:0-2410 GCF_032062135.1 Pyxicephalus adspersus | reverse complement strand
TTAGTGTAGGCACTAGGCATAGGTAATACATGAACAACAAAGCATAATGATAAGTACAAACAGCTTAGTTAGGAATAACAGTATTCTTCCTAGAACTTGTCAGGGAGTCCTGCCATTCCAAATCTAATTAAAAAACATGGTTGCTAATCAAATTCATACATATTTTTTTCTTTTAATAACATTTTAATTATTTACAGTAGAGAAGAACAATAAACATGATACATACAAAAAACATTAACAATACACATACATAACAAAACATCATCGGATACACTAGAGCCAAAAGAACCCCAACATCAAGGGGTGGTACCAGTCACTTAATATCCGTAGGCTCATCATGATAGATGTATGGCATGTATTTGAACAAACGGGCCCCCTCATTGAACCCAGTAATAGGCAATCCCAGTAACAATGACACATCTAACCTCGCCCCAGTGAAAGGCAATTAGCAATCAACATTGACAACCTGACCAGACATACATATAAGGGAATGAACGAGAAGGAAGGGGAGGGGAGAGACCAAATTCCGTACATCGGGTCTTTAATTCTCCCATGTGCACACTGGCAAAGAGGAAATGCATCCATCATCCCATTCATATAGTAAGGAGAGAGCCATCAAAATGTGCTGGCAGATAGTTCTCAATCCATGGCATACGTAATATTTTCATTGGATATGTGCTGTTGAGTTTGTTAATGTGAAAATAAAACTAAGTTGACAGTGTAATTTTCATCAGAGTAAGTCTGCTTTAACAAGAAGTCTTTCTTGTTAATTTTAACAGTTTTATTATGCCATTTTATACTTTTTTCAGCTGGTCGTGCTGATCGCCTGCAAATGAAGAATGATTTGATCAAAATTAACAAGGTTATAACAGATCATAAAAATCACTTGGCTCCATACCAGTTCCTGACGGCCTTTTCACAGCTGATTTCCAGAATCTGTCACTCTCATGATGAGGTCTTTGCAGTATTGATGGAAATTGTGGCAAAAGTGTTTGTGGCTTATCCTCAGCAGGCAATGTGGATGATGACTGCTGTGTCTAAGGTAATGCTCAGTGGTGGATAGGTTACATGGTAAATACAGGTTTACTAAAATAGGTCCTTATCTTACTTTAAAAGACACTTGTAATTGAGGAAACATCAATGCTTTATTGGCTAATTCCTCACTCTTTAAATACCAGTTTTCCTTTACTGTAAATCCGACCATTGGTCATCAGCACTTTTTAATCATTGACCTGAAATGAGGAGCTGAGAAGAAATGTCATATTTTCTGTGACCCTTCTGATTTGTTTCTGATTAGGGGCCCAGAGTATGAAAGCCACAGCCATTCAGGAAACTAGCATTTCAGATCAGTAGTGTTGCCGTTACGACATATTTCTTTAAACTTTAGTTTTTGTTGCTTTAGAATCACACAATGGGCCTAATTAAATTAAAGCTATCCAAGGCTGTAGAGGATACACTTTCATCAGTAAAGATGGGTGATCCAGTAAATTGATTAACAGACTAACTCATTCTTCATGAAGTATTGTCAGTGGTACTGCTAAAGTCCTGTTGTCTGATGACAGCCATTTGGCTAGTAGAGAGTGTCTGGCAATGTGCCTAGCATATAGATGCTGGGAAAAATACTGTACAGGAGGCGGCAAAATATCTAAGACATATGCAGCATTAAATATTTGACAAAAGTTGTACCATTCCCTGTGTGTATTTGTAATGGTAAGGCCCCAAGTTAGTGCCTTAAAATTGATTTGTATACTTTTAGGCCTTCTCTGTCTTATTATATATGTAATTAAAACCCATTTTTCAGTTGTCTTGCTTTCTTTTGCACTCGCAGTCTCAACTTCTGACCTGCAGTGGTTGGGGCTTACTGAAAAGCAAAGAATCCCTCCCTCCATCCCTTCAACTGTAATAAAAATTGTGGTGCATAATCTAGTGTAACGAATATAATATTTACCTTGAATATAGTTTATAGAAATGTTACTGTATGTTTTATGTTTGATTTTCTTTTGTATTTCCAGTCTTCCTATCAAATGCGTGTAAATAGGTGCAAAGAGATACTTAATAAGGCTGTGCACATGAAGCCAGCACTTGGGAAATTTATTGGAGATGCCACTAGACTTACAGATAAGCTCCTGGAGCTCTGCAACAAACCTGTGAGTTATGTTTGATTCTTTTTAGACAAAGGTCCTTTTACAACAAGTGCACTGCTAGAGTTAGGCTCTTTCATGGGACATGCTCTCAATCCCTAGGGATCGAGATTTACTTTGGTTGCGAAGTAGAAAGATAACAACACTAAGCTACATTTTAAAGAAAAAAAACAAAGTAAATGTAGATTTCTGCTAATGCAGTAAGAGGGATTGTATGTCATGATGTAGTTCCCATACAGTATTTGGCCTTGATTTGGTATCTATTTATA
>NW_027321173.1:0-2410 GCF_032062135.1 Pyxicephalus adspersus | reverse complement strand
ACTGGCAGTAAAAATAGAAGGCACTTTCCTGAAATAGTTAGAGGTGCACCCAGAGAGTCATCTTGTGCAGAACTTAGATGTCCCCAGCCTAGTGGGACTTTTCATGGAATACAATAATTTGTGGGTTCATGCGGAATGAAGGACAATTGCTACTTATGTAGCAGCTTACAACACTGATGTAAAAGTAACAAGCAGTCTGGATCTTCTGCACAGTTTATTTAATATAATAATATTGCACATATATAACACAAGCGGTTTTGTGTCTAAGTTCCAGCCAGTGGTCTGTATTGCAGTTCCCTCTCAAACTGTTCTGCAGTCAGTGTCCCCTCTATGGCTTCACATCCGGGGTTGAAGACAGAGTAGGCACTCTTCTCTCCTTTTTTCCTTTGGCCAGGTCTACGAGTTCCTTCATACAGCCAATAAAACATGGAGAGGACGAAGTAAGCCAGTCCAAACTCAAGTTCTGCAAAGAGTCCCAGCAGTACCATCCACAGGAGGACTTTCAGGAGCAGAGTGACTTTCCACATGGAGCTGTAAGAGTCATCGATGGGTGCTGCTTCTTCTGTGGGCTCTGGGGTCTGTGCCTTGGTCTGTAGCAAAATTCATGAGATAAATATAATATTATGATACCGGGTATGACAGTTTAATACCTATTAATTTCTTAACGCAGTTTAAGGATGTGAATTTAAAAGACAACTCCTGTCAACATAGAAAACCCCAACTGAACCCCCACAAGTGTTCCCATTGCTATGCATGTGTAGAAACATCTATTGTTTATTTTACTGTGCCTCCGACTTACTAAAACACCATTTAGTTTCTGTGCCCCCTCAAAACTCCCAAGGCTGAATGCACAGTAACAAAAGTGTTGTTATCCAAAGATATTTTACTAATTGCCGTTTATTGACTGATGTGTTGTTCAATTCATAAAACAAGGACACCTTTTCGATTAGATATACTATGTAAGATAAGCACAAAATGGCTTGAAATTGTCTCAGTCTGTCAATATAACAAAACTTTATTTTGAAGATTATGCAGGTGCAGTGCACATAAAGCCAAAACATTATTTTTTTAAGGGTTAGATACTGCCAGGTTTCTCTATGTCTCTGATGGGGAAAAATACTGGATTATACAGATGTCCCCCGAACAGGGGGTGAGAGCAATTGTGCCAACGGAGATCCCTGTTCTAGTGGCAACAAGGAGTAGAATCCCCCTCACTTTTGACTGAAAAGAGATCTCAGCAGCAGGTCACAGACAACAAATGAATAAACTTGCAGGGATTTGACTAAAGATAAACATAAAGAATATTGAAAATACATTTGCCAGGAACAGCAGAAACAGGAAATTCTTGTTTAGGTACTGCAACTCTTAGCAGCAATATCCTTCATGGTAGATAACATAGGGAGGATGAGAAGTAAATTCCGTGCCCACTTGTGTTATAAAATGATCTAAAGAAGGAGGTGTTTGTGTAATTTTCATCAGCACACAGAAAGGACATCATCAAACTGTAAAGAGGTCTACACATAGTCCAGTAAGCAGCCTAAACAAAACACCGAGCAGCAGTAAGGACCAGTCAGGTTCTGGCTATGAAGCACGGTAGGGCTGTGTGAATCCAAGGAGTGGTTGATGAAAATGACTTTCACACGCACACTACAAGGCTAAAGGTTTGTGAACACCTGATCATCACATTTAGTATACTTCTATGATTATATGGACCCTCCTTCACATAGTTAAACCCATGTCAAGGATACTAATAATCCTCCATCATACAAAGACATTGTAGACAATTGTGCTATTCCAGCCTTGTGATCACAGTTTGGTGAAGACCCTTTTCTGTTCCCCCATGACTGTGCCCCGGGGTACAAATCCAGCTCCATAAAGACATGGGGTCACCAGTTTGGGATGGAGGAACTCTAGTGCCCTGCACAGAGCCCTGACCTCAACCCTTCTGAACACCCTTGGGGTGAATTGGAATAGAAGTCCAGGTCTTCTCGTTCAACAAAAAATGGGTGTAAATCCCCAGACACCCTCCAAAATCTTGTGGAAAAAAAGCACAGGGGAGTGGATGATGTTTTACCAGAAAGGACTCCATATTAATGGCCATGTTTATGGAATTGAATGTCCTACAACCTCCTAAAGATACGATGGCCAGGAGGACAAACTTCTTTATTTTCAGTGCACATCTGAATAATCTATATGATGAGCAGTTTGTACCTCCCAGGTTTAACTGACACCAAAGTTTTTTTTTGGCTATCCGTAAGGGTGACATTCTTCCCAATGGCCAGGAATGTAAGAGGAATTCTTCCCACTGACCACCACACTAATATGCTGGGAGCTGTGGGTATAATAATTATAGAAGGGGTTCCCTGATGACCTGAAGGTTACTTCAAGAGCTTCCCATAGTAAAAAGGCT
>NW_027321172.1:0-2410 GCF_032062135.1 Pyxicephalus adspersus | reverse complement strand
AAAAACATGCAGTTAGGTTAATTGTCTTCCCCCTAAATTGACCTTAGACTATATTAATGACATATGACTATGGTAGGGACATTAGATTGTGAGCTCCTTTGAGGGACAGTTAGTAACATGACTGTAGACTTTGTACTGTGCTGCGTAATATGATGGCGCTATATGAATACTGTGTAATAAATAATAATAATAAATGACCTCTTTAGCTATACTAGCAATACCATAGCTATCCGGTTTGCCACCCAAGCCAGGAAGGCCTTTGCCAAAAATGCAGACTAAAAGCAGGGTCCCTGATTCTTCAAGTTTGGGCATGGTCAGTTATATACCCCAAGAGTGGCAAAATGATTGGGCATAATCTTATCTACGCTTAACAAGCTCCTTCATGCAGATCTACTTCTCAGAGTAGCCACCTCTGCAAACTGTTGGCAAGTGTGTCAGAGCTTCCTGCAATATGAAAGGAGGTAAATCTGAATGCGATATCACTGTATGAACAATTAATATTTATAAGTAAATAGTAGTCAAACACTATACCATAAACCATGGCTTTGAGTGTTGTTCAGTCCTGGGACCTGAGGCTTTTTTCTGAGAACTGGGGCATGTCCCCCAAAAGTCCATGTCTGTCCACACCTATGTATGGGTGTTTGTTCTTTTAGGTTACCAGTCTCCAATCGCAAAATTGTTGCAGAGGAACCAAGTTACTGCAAGTCAAACAACAAGTGTACTAATAAAAAAACATAAAGTATATATAACATCTTTACTCAAAGCTACCACTCATGCCCAACATATTACAATGAGTTTTGATAAACTCTCAGTATCAGAGAGTATGCTCTCACCATGAGAGTTGCTCTAGGTTTCGGTTCATAGGGTGCACTGGACTTAAAAAAATGTCTGTGCCTCATAATAGATTGACAAAGCTCAAGCAACTAGGATACTTTTCTTTCCTAATCCAGTGACTGTCATTGCCATTTTTTGCAATTTATCATTCAGCTTCTCTACACTCGAAATAACATTTTATTTTCCTGTGAAAAAAGATGATGGTCAAATATTAACTGCAAATATTTTTAATGGAAAATCTGATTGACTTCAATACGGTTTGGGATTTTGTTTTTACTAGGTTGTGCATGCTAAGCAAAAGTCCCCAGAAATCAGCTTGTATAATATAAAATCAAAAACTAATGGTAACTATTCTAGTATATATATATATATATATATATATATATATATATATATATATATATATTTTTTTTTTTTTTTTTTCTGTGCAACTTAAGCTGCGTACACACTTTTACTTTTTTTTAACTAAAAGCTAAGTGTCATATGATTAACATAAAACAGGAAAAATACTACAATTTAATATTTCATATTTACCTAATTAAAGGAATATTTTATTAAAAATTATGTTTTTCCTGTGAGGCTCTGTGCTCCCATTCTATCTTGATCAACAGAAAGGGAAGTGGCTTTACCTTTTTAAAAAAAATGGTTTTAAACCCCCTCCCCCAAAAAAGACTGTATTTTACCTTATATAAAAGGGTTTTTTACCTTTTTATGTAAGGTAAAAATTTTAGTTAAGGTCCGCTTTAAAGGGCAGTGCATGCAAACACTTTGACCTGCGGTGTGGTCCTGGGCACAGTGAAGCAGTTTGCTATGAACCCTGGAGCAGCCAACGGTGTGGTTTCAAATTTGAAAGAGCCCTAAATGTTTCCATTAAATATCCTACATGTTTTCATGCATGCAATAAAACATACTCAGCAGGCTAAGACTAGGGAATAGGAATTCTGAGAATCACACAGATAAATTCACACCTCTTTTGCAAACATAAGACGTCTTTAGCAATGACATATTTTTTCCTTCGCATTTATGTTTCGCAGGAGCACAGGCTTCCTCCGGGACACAAAGGATAAGTGATAGTTCACAACAGACTGAAAAAGAGAGCACAGTCAAGGCCCATTGTTCTTTTTGCAGGAACAAAAAGTAAAATTCGGTTATTAATCAGGGGTGTAAAACAGCAATTGAAGATAAGATATGGCACGTTCATTAACATGAACCAAAACTTTAAAAATCAAAGATTTGCTTTATAGAGAACAATTTTATTTGTGGCTCATAAGTACCCTAAAAATATACATTTATTTCGAACTACTCCTGGCAAATTGTAGTAAACTTCCTAGTAGTATGAGTTTATCTAACTATTCATGTACAATATTTCTGCAGTATGAAATCCATGGCACTACTACCCGACTTAGAGTTTAGGAGATTTGGCAATGTTACTACTATGCTGCTTACTGTTGTTTTTGCTGGAGGATTTACCATGATGATGGAAGCAAAGCATTGCCTCAATATGGCACACAGAGACGCAGTGCATAACAAAGCATGATAAGTATTGTAAAAGCATCAGCTGCAGAGAAGGCAAAGA
>NW_027321171.1:0-2411 GCF_032062135.1 Pyxicephalus adspersus | reverse complement strand
TAATATGACATTGTTGGGTAAATCATTAGGCACCAGTGTTGTCATTTAAGAGTATGGGGAGTGAGACATTTAAATGACACTTTGTCATTTAAATAGGATAGCAAGGGAAAAGGAAAGGTGACATTAGGAAGATCTTCATGGGCAAATCACAGGTTTTCTTTAAGGCACCAACACAAGTTCAAATGTAATCACAATGAGTGCACAAAGAAGCCTATACTTCCTGACAACTGTTTATGAACAAAGCCATGTGAACATTATTTCATAGCTGGGATAGTGATCACACGAGCAGGAACAATGCTGATGGGTCCCCAATGCCTATTGGAGGCTGGGTCTCATAGCCAGGACAGAGCTAAGCAGTAAGCCATAAAATGGAATGCAAATCACATTGGAAAAGGGTTAAAACTTTAAAAAGAATATCCTACCCCACATAAATGGCCTGAGAACCATTGGTAGTGGGAAACATTACCCATAAGTGACACATAGCATGTGTAGACAAGTCATGTACACAGAACATATCATTACGGTATAAATTTACCTTGGATTTTACCGCTATGACAATCCGAGGAAGAGCAAGGATCAGACACTTTAAGGACACCGTTATATATTTTAGAACAAAGTCTGAGATGCCAACTATCCACATAAGCTCAAAGAAATCCAATCCCTCCAAATTGGGTTTCAGAAAGATTAGGCTGTTAAAAAAATGCAAAAACAATTAATGCTCAGTACAGAGAATACAACAAAAGTTCTTATGAACAGATTAGACCTACAAGGTAGAAACATATTGTAAAATGACTTATTTTTACACTTGGGTTACATAAGGAGTGTTAGCTATATAATTCAAACAGTTCTACCTGACCCTGACATGTCATTGAAACACCTTATATATTAAAGGAGCCCACAGCATATTCTTTGGAAAAATTAGTTGTGGAAGCTAATTGGCAACTATGGTAAAAACAAACAAAAAAATGAACAGGTTATTTTACCATCCTGTAATTCTATAGAGGACTGTTTGAGGAAGCAGTATTTATCTGTGTATTAAACTGGGCATGTATTGGCTGGCAAAGACACATACAGAACCTAATAAGTGTCAACTCCAACACCTTCCTTAACAACCAATCATAATTACAGCTGTTTATATATCAGAGTAGAGTCCTCAAATAGCTCTCTGGTCTTTCACAGAACATAAATAGCTTGGGGCTGTAAACTACAAAGACCCCATGAATAGGAGAAAAAAACTTTTATTTTTTTTTCATTTTTATATGTACGTGTTGTATGAATATGACATGTCCTCTTTATTAATTTAGCAAAAGTTTATTGTAAGTTAACAAAAAAGAAGAAAATGAAGTTGGATGTCCCTGAATGCCTTGGTTTGCAGTTCATGACATCATCCACAAATAAGCCAATTAGAGCATTAGAATGCGAGAAGGGTGCCCTCTGGGGATTTGTTGCCTCTGAAAATTGCCCATTACTGTTATACCTGTAATCAAAGTTGTTGTAAAAGACTAAACTATCCTATCTGACAAGATTTAGTCTCAGGTATAGCGCACACTCCATTGCACAATAACCTGTCAAAGGAGACAATGAAATTGCCTACATCTGTTCCATGGCTCAGATATTAAACGAAAGGGATCAGAAGCAGTGAGGAGACAACTAAATGAATTGTCAGTGTGATTGTCTGTCTGTGAAGCAGAACAAAACATAATGCATGTTCAACACGTTAATAGAGGCCAATCTTACCCCAGTGTCTCTCACAAACAAAGAATAAAAAGCATATTTAAGTTATAAGTTTTAGTGGTAAATACAATTGCTAAGGGAGTTCAACTACCCAGCAAACTCTCTAACAAGCACAACAAAGAATAATTCCATGCAAGTGAAGAATTTTAAAAAATTGTTGTTGATACTAGTAAGATTTTACTTTATTGAGGGAAAGCAGAGCTGGAAAATGTTTGTGTGGCCCTGAAACAGTTTTGTACATGCTAACCTAAGTGGACCTGTCTGCAAAAATAAATTATGGACATTACGTTTTTTTAATCTTGTAGATATCTTTGGGGCTCAATTTAATTGCTGTGCTTACACCTAAGTATATGTAAACTGGTCTGTTAAATATACCATTGAAGGCATTTGTTATATTTGTTTATTAAGTGCAAGGAAATACCGTCAGATTCTGTCAGAAATGCTTGTAAATCCTGCCTGTACACTATGCAGTCCTGTCTCTTACAATGTTAAAGGAACTGTAAAGGGACTACAGAACACCTTTCTTATATGACACAGAGAAAATGAGAGATGTAGGATCGCAGTATTCCTATCATATCTCCTGTTCTGGGTTGACAATGCTGTTAGTCAATGAACAAAGTACAGTGAGTAAGCATCCTAAAAACAGGAGGCGTTAAAAGCAGCCGGAGTGACCGACC
>NW_027321170.1:0-2412 GCF_032062135.1 Pyxicephalus adspersus | reverse complement strand
AAAAAAAAAGCTTCTTAAGAAGTAAAACTGATGTTGGCTTCTAAGATAAGGGACATGCATTATCCCCTCTGCATTAAAACATACCTGTTTGTTCACTATCCCAGAGCTGTTGGAATTGTAAAAACTTTTGTGCGCACATCATCCCGGCCAGGCCAGTCAAGATAGCTGAAGGTCAGGAACCCCAGATGAAAGGAAATAGATGGTGGTGCCTGCAAGGGGAACTGGTAAATCTATTCCTTAAAAGTAATTTGCTATTTGATAGGAAATGTTTTTAGTCCTGCACCAGATCCATTCCAGGTTTGCCTGAGCACTCAACTTCACTGATGAAAGTGTATCCTCTTCAGCCCTGGAGAGTTTTAATAAATCATACCCACTGAATCACTTTATTTTCTATACTGCTCATTAGATTTCCAGTAAGATATAATCCTTTAATGGGGTAATTTTGCCTCATGATTGGGAAGATTTGGTTAAAAATGGTTTTACTATGGACAACTTAAAAAATGGCATATGACGCAGTCAACTCCAGTCAATTTCATCCTTAACATAGGTTTTTTTTCATTTTATTTTGATCCTACTATTAGGTCACTGTTTATTCTGTAGCAAAAAATTCAAAACAACATGTTCATTCTCTGGACATCTTGGTCTTAAAGAATGTACACGTTGGATTTCGGTGGCTGGAAACAATCTTTTTTAGTGACAGTAACAAATGAGCACTTTACACACAGTATAATTCATTTCTAAAGAGCAATGTGTTCCCACTGTGTCCTCCTCCATAAGAAAAGTACAGCAGTCGAATCCCCTAGCAACCTCTGCATTTTAGCTTATGTTTGATGCACAGATTCCAAATATGGTATTGGTTTTGCTAAATTGGCTCTAGTTTTTGAAATAATGACCTCAATAATAACCTCATAGAAAACTAATGAAACATGAAAATTAAGCAAAATTAAACTAGATATGCCGACGTAAACAAAATTTAATTTTTGAAATTCTTAATGTCAATATATTCTATTATCAGTATATTTACAGAACTAATCACAACGAAGTTAAGAAAAACTCCATTTGTATGATTTTCTTTTATGCTGATGATCGGGACAATCACGTTGAAGGCTCCAGCAGTAGTCTGCCATCATGTGTCTATCCCATCCGCCCTGATACCGTTCTTCCATCACTTTTATATCTTGATGGAACCTCTCCCCTTGTCCCTCACTGAAGTCGCCAAGGGTTTCTGGAAATTTTTGCAAATGGCTATGGAGAAAGTGTACCTTTATGCTCATAGTGGCACCCAAATTTTTAAAGTTTAAAAGCAAATTTTGTACCAGTTCTTCATAATTTTGTGCTTTATAACCCAAGAAGTTCTTGACAACCATGACATAGCTGTGCCAGGCTTCAGTATCAGTCATGTAACTTGTGAAATTTGAATCATTTATCAGTTTCTGAATCTGGGGTCCATCAAAGATTTCTGCTTTTAATTTTTCAGTACTCAATCCAGGGAAGAATCTACAAATGTTAAAGGGTTTTCTTTTCCTAACAGGGAAAATTTGCATTGGTTTTAATGGTGCCAAATATCAACACTAACAACACATTTTATGTTAAAAAACAATTTGTTTGAACTTTTAGCCTAGCAGTAATCCCGAGTGTGACTCGGGGTGGATTTTACTTGCAAAAAGTGGTAATCCCGAGTCACACGCGGGGTCGCTTTAGTCTAAAAAAAAACCCACTTACCTTGTTCTGTCGCTGTCCCCCGGTGTCCTGCTGGTCCCCGCAGGTCCTAGGGACACATCCTGCTTCTCAATCTCCAGCCGCAAAGTGTCGATTAGATCTACGGGGTTTCCTGGTGACATTGGTACATGCGTCAGTGCGGCCGGGACTTAGCGGCGGGAAATTCAAATAATTTTGTATTGGATTCAATACAAAATAGCTGTATTGAGTCCAATACAAAGTAATATTCATATAATATATAATTAATTATTTTATATATATATTATTTATGCTACTGTACACTTATATTACATGTTTTAATATTTTTTTACAGATTTTTGTGTTTGTTTTTATATAATATATATAATATTGAATTTCTTACATTTATTAAATATCAGTGAGTTATGCCTAAGAATTACAGCCTACAATGTAAAATAAATTTCCATGCAAAAAAAAATGAAACACTTTTTGCATGGAAATTTGCACAGAATTAGAACTCTAGGGAGGTTAAACAACTTCTTCTTGAAGAACTCATATTTCCGTAAAAAAAGAAAATGTATAAATAAAAAGAAGGCAAATGAAAGTTTCATGAAAATAATGCTACAATTAATATATAAAATGCAAAACATCGATGTAAATAAAGATTATTAATAATATGCTGTGTTAACATTTGTTGTTGGATTCAGCAGACCTGAAATACACTAAAAAAAAATT
>NW_027321169.1:0-2413 GCF_032062135.1 Pyxicephalus adspersus | reverse complement strand
TATTAGTTCCCCGTACATCAGTTCTTGGGGTACATCTCGAAGCTAAGCATCAAATGACCCCCGCCTCCTTCCAGGGTCTACTGATTACTTCCCCATCATGTCCTAAATCTCATACTGATAACAAAAGCTGTGTCAAACATGGAACTGTTGTGGTTTACATTTCATGTACAGATGTACACCAGAAAAAAAACTGAACACTCATTTTAAATAAAATGTAAATGTGTGTTTACACTGTGATTCCTCTTACTGTCTTTGAAATGTTGTACAAGCTGGTGGGAAAAAGCACAGCATTGGGTGGCAAGAACTACTGCATGCGGTAGAACTGAGAGGAGCAAGTATTAAATACACCTATTAGTGTTGTACACCTGCAGAAGATAATACAATTGGCAAAAATTTACAGACTATCTTGAAAGGTTTTGTGAAGAGAAATATGGAGACTGCCATCTTAATTTAAATGTTCACCTGTATTGTGCATGTTACTGATGTGTAACTGAGGTAATGGGTTTGGCAAAGTTTTCAGATAGCTGGCATGTTTATAAGAAGAAATGCAACAGAGGATTTCTTATTTTAATTATTCCAAGTCACCAAAACCTGTTATTTCAGAACGATCAGCAAACATTTAGCAGGTAATGCAGCTCCTGGAATAAATTAATTTTTTTTTTTTTTAGTCAGCACGGTGAATAGTTAACCTTTAGGAGTTTTTCTGCTATCAGAGAGATAGAGAGAGATCAGATAGGTCAGAGGGATTTAACCACATTTTTACTAGACAAGAAATGGAGCAAAGTCTCCAACCACAACACAGACATGAGAATGTTACTTAAGAGGAGTAGTTACTTTAAATGATAGAATACCTGTCATTTTTTTTCTTTGTATGTCCCCTGTTCCAGAATTTTTTCTTATTCCATTGTCAATAGGCTAGGAAGTTAGGTTAATGCTGTCTAATACTTAACCATTCTGTACAAAACAGTTTTTGACTTGACATGCACTGTTCAATTAGGGGACAAGAATATGTTGACATGTCTTTTTTGGTGCAGACCTTTACCATTTCAAAATCAGGAGATTTATGGTGGGTTTTATTGAACAGCTAATAAAAATGGGGTTACTGTTCATTTAGCTTTTAGCTTAATAAATTGAGCAGTAAGAATCAAAGAGAAAAAAAAGCTTCCTAGCTTATTCCTATGCACTCATGTTCACAATCCCAGCAATCAAAATAAATAAAAAGAGCAATTGTGGCTACACTAGAAATAAGGAAGAAGGTCTCATATTTAGAGTGGACACACAATTAATAAATGCTAAAACATGCCACTATTTAAAAGGCAAACTTCAGTCTAAAATATATTTAGAAAGTTGTAATTGCCACAACTTTTTGTGGTTTCTACCTAAGCTCCTTTCCATTCTCAAAATCAACAGGCACAAAGGAATGCTAAAAATGTTTCAAGCTCAACTGATTTTTGCACTGTGGGCACAAAAAGTGTTAGTTCATATATGTGTATATATATGTATATACATGTATATATTTAAAGTGTATAAATTTAAAGTGCCAGTTTTCAGGACTGTAGCTTTATAATTTTAAAATGTAGATCACTGAAAGAACCTTGTCAACAAAAGCCATGATCTGGAGACCATACAGCGGTCTTTTCTGTGGTGACATTCCGTGGCCAAAAATCAGACGGTCATAGCCACTTTTCTAGGATAACTTTTTGATGATTTTGATGATTATGAGGGACCAATATTCCATGTTCATTAAATATGGAAAAAATGATGCAGGGTTATAAAAACTGTGCTGGAATGTACCAGGCAGCAGCAACAGTACAAGGCAAAAGCTATGGAATAATGCCATAGTTCACCCCAGAAGGTATTAGTCGGTTGCTCCACCCGGCTGTCGTGCCTCCTCCGCTCTAATCCTCTGCACGAATCTCTGAGGCTGCTCTGTGCTCAGCTGTCATCCAGAGGATTGCTGCTGCTGGTGAGAGGTGGACAGGGAGCTCAGCACACAGCTCAGCCTTGATGGGAGTGGCACACAGGCAGCCCCACCCCCAAATCCAATAGCGCGAGCTGGGATTTCTATTTTAAAAAAAGCTGCTTCTAAAATGTATCGGCCGGAGTGGGCGTGTACAATGACATCATCAGCAGCAACTCTGATAGAAATCACTGTGTACAAACCTTCATATGTCCTAAACCGTAGGTTGTAATGACTTGAAAGCAGTCCCCTAACTTAGGAATTGTTAAGATATGGGGGTCATAAAATTAAAATCAGATGAAAATACAACATTGGGGTTGCTGTTTCAAAAGAAAATGCACCTAGGAGTCCTAAACTGAAAATGGAAATTAGGGCCAACCAGGGCCCCTTACAAGGAGCATTGGGGTGGGGCTCCTAAATGTATACCTACCTGTCACAAACCTGTCAAACTAC
>NW_027321168.1:0-2413 GCF_032062135.1 Pyxicephalus adspersus | reverse complement strand
ATATATTTACCCCTGCTGGTTGATTTAACACCAAATTCCTTGACCCAATGCATTCCATCTACATGGTCATTTATTCTTCCCAGTCATACTATGTAATACCAGGTTCACAATTTAATAAGTATTTCTTCAGTCAATAAACCTTAGTTATACATTCACAGATACTACAAGAATTGGATCTATTGTTCTCCAGAGAAACACTACCAGTAAATCACCCATGTCATATTTACCTGTTACACTTTAGCAAACCCTAAATGCTTAATACTTAAAGTTTACATAAATGTTAACAATGAACTTATGTGTTTCCTTTGGTTGGCTAAAAAGCTAAGAAATCATGGGAGTTGATAATTTTGCATGCTTTCTAGTGGTGCACAAGAAGGTAATATAGAGATAAGGAATGGGGAATAAGGAATGTGTAAGCCATCAGAAATGAACTAAGCAGGGCTGACACTATTGTACTTTGGAAATTAAGCATTCAACAAGGTATGGCAAACCAGGACACTAAGTGAGGAACTAGTATTATGCACTCAAGCATAATACTAGTAGTGTTTTTTTAGAAAAAAGGACCACGTTTTTGCACAGAATCACTAGGTACAGAATCACTAGGTACCCAAACGGGGTTGGCCAACCATGATCAGTGGCCAGATGAACACGTACGATTGTGAGAATTTTAAGTACCCTCATCTAACATGACCTAAATATAGACAAAGTGATCTTATTACAAAAGATTTAACTCTTTGTCCTGAATCATCAGTAAATAATCAAGTTTTAAACCATTTTGTGTGCAAAAATATTTCTGACACAGAACGAGAATAGAACATAATTGAAGAGAAGGTTAAATTTGGCCAGATTTGACTGGATTTGATTTTGTTGGATTAACCTCCCTGGCAGTATTCCCGAGTGTGGCTTGGGGTTAATTTTCAGTACCAAAAACGGTAACCCCGAGTTACACCCGGGTTGGAATTACAAGGGATTTTTAAAGCTTAACTGATCCCCACATGCTGTGGTGTCCTCCAGCGGTGCCCATGGCATCTGCATCTCCAAGGCGTGTGAACAATGGGTAGGCGAGGCTAGGGGATGCAGATGCCAGCCGGGCCGAGCGAGCGTGCAGCTGGGAGGTGGGACAAAACGGGGAATTTAAAAAAATACGTTTTTTTGAACTGCTTTGTAAAAATACTGATTATTCAGACCGCCAGGGAGGTTAACATGAATTTTTCATTTGAAGTTTATCGCCACTGACTTTTTAGGTATAATGCAAAGCTCTGAAACATATAAGGTAACATAATTGCTGGGAAGGGTAGTAGTGTGGGGCACACATGCAAATATCCCAAGCAAAAGCATTTTAAAAAATACCTAAAATTAGCATCCCAAAGCTTCAGTCAACACTAGGTTTTTGCCCTGCGTCATTTAACACTATCCTTTTTAAGTGTGTGCTTTCATTTATTTACAAACTTGACAATGTTTTCGATAAACTTAATGTTGGCATCTCTTCAAACAGGTAGCGTCGGAGGCGCTCACATTAGGTGCACAGTCTAAGCGACATCTAGTCTCTTCTCCAGGGCACCCCACATGGGGTAATTAGCTAGAAACTATTGGGCTCTTTGCAGCAAGGTGTCACCAGGTCGCACCCCTCAGGGTCTCCCCACCTGAAGGGAAAGGACGGAGAGGCTTTTGTGTAGAGACAAGTGTTTAGTGTAAAATAAAACTTTTTAATAGTTAAATAACACATTTTATAGAGGTGCATATATCCAACAAAAAAAGAGAGACAGCTGAGGATAAAAGGTGAGGGACCTTCATTTGAAAAAGGCACAATCCCTCCAAATCAGAAATAGTTGAGAGGTATATTTTAGCTCTCATAGGCAGATGATGCTTTTTAAACATTACATAAACTTTAATTTTCCTGCCGAAAAGAAGCAAGGGGAGACAAAGTAGTTGAATAAGTGATTGCTTAGAAGAATCTATAACATAGGAGGTTCAGCTTAACGTGTGTCATACACAGCCGGAAGGGCGATATGGTTTGTTTGTCCGCCTTATATGTAAATAATGGACCGACTTCTGTCCACTGTGTGACGCTCTCAGGGCTCCTGCTAGTGCTCAGGGAAGTTGGTATTCGACTACTTTATCTCCCATTGTTTAGCTCACTAATACTCCCCTTTCATTATCCATTGCCAAAGGAATCAAATTATCTCCACCTCCATCGTTACCAGTATAACTTATCACATTCTTAGCGATAACTATGTCAACATTGGTAAGTTACTTCATCCCCCATTACTACCCCCACCCAATTTATATACTCACCATATTTAAATCTCTGCATCCTTTCATCTATCAGTAGCAACTGTAGAACTGATCAGTAGCAACTGAAACTACAGATTATACCTGAAACCTTTGGTGAGTTAATTTTTTCTTCTATATC
>NW_027321167.1:0-2413 GCF_032062135.1 Pyxicephalus adspersus | reverse complement strand
GGATCCTGGAATGGATCTGGTCCAGGATTGAAAATCCATTCCAGGTTTGCTGGATCACCAGGTTTACTAATGAAAGTGAATACTCCCAAACCTTGGGGAGATTTATTAAATCAGTCCCGCAGTATGAACCAAAGGCATGGTAAATCAGTATTTGGAAAATAACAGCTGCAGAGGGCCTTTGGGCAATAGTAATGATTAGTCTTTTGTCATCTGCTTGCTGTTTCCCAAGTTCAGACTGAAACAGTTACCTACAACAAAATACAAATCTTACTTGCTGCCTACAGTTCTAAATAATGGTCCATTGCCAAGGAATCTCGCTCTAAAGTATGCTGGGGAACCAACACTTTTGCAAGTGTTGATTTTTTTTGTGTCTGTCACTGTGAGTGGTAGTACACCTTCCACATGCCAAAAAAAGTTTGCAGCTTTATATAATGACAATCATTTCTTTGGATAACAAATATGATGCAATGGGGTGGCATTCTTACGCTTTAAACTTTGGCTGAACATCAAGAATTACTTGGAATAACAGTGTATAGAGGAAACATTTTAACAACTGTCAGAGGTATGGGTAAGTATCACAAGGTGTCTGATATTAGGTAAATATTGCACTTTCATAGTTTTTCTCTTTTTTTAATGACAGGTTCACTTTAAACTATATACGGAAGCAAATAACCCAATGTGAATAAAACATGTAGTTTTTATTACATTCTTGTTTTTAACCAAACTTGGAATTTGTGAGTAAAGTGTGGAGCTTTTGGATCTGCTGCTGAAGCCATATGGTGATTACTTTCTCCGAGACTTGGATGTCTTTATTTCTGTGCAACTCAAAAAATAAAAAGAACAGAAATGTAGCTGTTGGGGGCAGATAGAGAAGTGATGTTATGCTGGCAAATTTAACTGATTATGTTTTTCTTCAACTCTTCAATAAGCATTTGCACATAACATCTGTTCTTCTTTCTCTGCTAAGGGAGGCTGGTCGGACACAGGAAAGTCTATGTTTGTTTCTGCACAACCACTTTCATTTTTTGCTCTCATATATATCCCCTTTGTCTTATTTTGGATCAATCATAGGCTCAGGGTTTCTTTTTCTAATATTACTCTTTTAATCTCCTTCTTTCTCTTTTTCCTAATGTCTTTGTTACAATATATTGGTCCCTTTAAATTAGTTATTACAGCCATTTTTATGGGTCTTTTTCATCTGAAATTTAGTTTTATCCTATTCTATGTAGAAGTGTTTTGCTATAGTTTTCTTGAAATAAATCAGTACATCTGCATTCATCCTATTTTGGAGCTTTGCAGTTCACATTGTATTTATGCATTGGTTTCTCACCAGTATGTTAAGGAGAAGGAGTTACAGACAAAAGCAAAAAACAATACAGACACTAAAACAAAAAGTCAATGTATGGATGGGACCAATAAAGCCGAAACAACACCTTTAACTGCTGCCACTGAAAGTAAGATGAATCAACCAATACTAGTTTTTCAGGAAGTCCACATCATCATTAGGACACAGAATAGCTAGTACTCACTGGTTTTGGGTTAGCTCTTGAGAGGGTGGTCCATCATTTAGGAGATCAACCCCTTTAAACACCCACAGTGTCATAGGGTTTATAGTCTGGTGTTAGAATATTAAAAATCCACCCTCTTTGGTCATTCAGGCATGTGGATAACAGATTGTATGTCCAGTAGTCTGTGTTGTTATCATGCTCTGAAGTGGAACATTTTTTTTTTGCAGCTGTGAGTCAGTCTACCGCACATCTTGAATCCAGAACATTGAATCATTTAGCTCTACTAAGCTGCATCCCACCCAGACCATAGAGTATCACTAACTTTACCAGTAGCAAGGACATTCAAGAATGTCCTGTAGCAATTTCTGAAAAGTGAATTTAAAGCTTTCCTCTAAACAGTTACAAAGATAATCATTTAAAATTCCCCTGCAAGCAGTGTAATTATTCTGCCCAAATAATTGAGAAGCTCCATATTCCAGGATGCTTAAATATTGATACAACCTGGTAGTATTTTTAACTCATCCAGTCTGACTTGCCCCTTGTACCTACCTAATACATTGCTGGTTAGCTCCATAGGGAAACAGAAAAGTGTGGGTGGCCAAATCACTCTGGAATTGGAAGGATTTTCTCACTTCAGCCAAAATTAATAAAAAAAAGTTTGGTATGATTTGCACTTTAAAGAGCAGGCAAGCTAGCCTACAATCAGGGCCTGATTTCTCACAAAGCCACGTAGGCCAGTGGTGTCCAATCTTTTCAGGTTGCGGACCACCAAATGCACGGACTCAATACCACGCATGCGCAGGCAGCCGTGTGTCACTCAAAGGGGTAAAAAATTCCCCCCAGGGTGACTTCATGATGCCAGAACCCTCCCACTCTCCCATCGCAGGTCTAAACTTGCGATGGGA
>NW_027321166.1:0-2414 GCF_032062135.1 Pyxicephalus adspersus | reverse complement strand
AAATCAACATTCCATCTGGATCAGGTAGATGGAGGCAGCAGATGTCCTCTGGGGAGGTCCCAACCAGCTGGGACTCCTCCCCTCTTCAGTCATAGCACCTCTGGAGCTCCTCCCATATAATTTCTATATTTACATAGCTGTCATAAGAGAAGGAACCAATAGGGGGACTGGGAGAGAGATCTCTATATACACCCACAAGGAGGAAGGGACTATTATCAACCTATTGGATGATATCACTCAGCTCCCTCCCTACTCTGGACCAATCAGTGAGCAGAGATGAAAGAAGAATATATGATGGCCGACCTGTGCTGATCTGTGTGGGAGTGTCCTCCTCTATGAATGTCCTCATCATTCCAGCCTCCTCCGTATATTGCTGATCATCCCTCACAGAGGTCTCTTCTTCACTCTCAACTTTCATGATCATCAGATCTTCACCCTAAACCAATAGAACGTTAGGAAATCACATCTGTAACATAGGAGGATTGGTCATGTGAACTCACCTAGAAAATATCATCTTGTAGGGGCCACACATCATCTCCACGTCAGAGAGTTCAATTACTTTGTGGGGCCCTCAGTCCAACCTACCTGATGATGGTGAGGTATCTCCTGATCTCCTGTGTGGAATCCCAGAAATACAGAGAACGGGGACATCTCTCTGCTGGGTTTATGGGGCCCTTAGCTCCACCTACCTGATGATGGTGAGGGATCTCCTGACCTTCCTGTGTGAAATCTTGGGAATACAGAGGACGGGGACATCTCTCTGGTGGGTTCCCGTTACTGGATCCATCTGTAGGAAACACACACACTGACTGAATACATTGTCTCTATGGTGGGTTTATGAGACCCTCATCTCCACATACCAAGGATAGTGTGACCTACCTTCATGGAATCCTGAGGACTGGGACATCTCTCTGGTGGGTTTCTGTAGCTGGTTGACTCTATCAAGGTGTCTTGGCACAGGTCCTTGAGTCCTCTTGAAAGTTCTGGCTCATCCATCATACCGTCATTATCATCCTCCTCTTTTATCTCTTCCTTTACAATAATTTTGAAGTCTCTCTAAACATAATTAAGGTAAAGATGGTAACAATGCAGATAATGAGATCTGACAGGCATCATCAGTGCTTGGTACTGCCAGATATTGGTAAGAAATAGTGGGACGGGGATGGGGTGTTATAGGACCACCTACCTGATGATAGTGAGGGATGGGGGATGTGGGATCTTTCTTTGTGGAATTCTGGGAATACTTTGGACAGCTCTCTGGTAATTTTTCGTAATTATTCGGAATCTCCATCACACCATATTCTGCATCCTCCTCTTTGCATTCTTCTTTAATAACAATATTGTCATCACTGGGGTTCCCACTCTGAAAATTATACACAATGATTCAGTCACCATCCAGACACATCCCATAATGATCTCCCAGAATTCCCTGCTTACCTCCCCCGTCAGCAGCTCTATCATCTTATTGGTCAGTTCCAGGATCTTCTTGTTGTTGAGGTGGAGGCACTGTGATGGTCACCAGACTTCACTGGAGGAAACTTCTACAATAAGGACCAATAAAAATATCATCATGTGACTTCACAGATTCCTCCTCACCTCACATCTAGGCACCCAAAACTCGGCCACTAACCATGGGCCAGGAAGCAGATGGAAGGCCACAGGTCCACGTGCTTCTGCCAAGTAGGAGTAGAAGGTGGAGGAGGACACTAAATAGCGGCATGAGTGATCCGCAACCAATCGGGTGACACCAGTACACCGGTCCCCCAGTAATACCACCTTCGTAGCTGTAAAGGCGGGACACGTGAAGATACCCACAGACCTAAAATATGGCAGCTCCCCACGCCTAGTCCAAACGATTTCAATGCATTGCTAAGTCAAGGATGGAAGCAATTTCTACGGCCCTGGACCTGGAAGGCACTTCCAGGTCATGTCTAGAAAGGACCACACATTATTATTATTAATAAACAGGATTTTTATAGTGCCAACATATTACGCAGCGCTGTACAAAGATAGGGGTAGCAAATGACAGTTACAGACAGTGACACAGGTGGAGAAGAGGACCCTGCCCCAAAGAGCTTACAATCTAGGCGGTGGGGGAAATCTCACACAATAGGAGGAGAGATATGGAATGATGGGTAGTGGTGAGTGTTTTAAGAGACAGAAGAAGACGGGTAGGAAAGTCTGAAAAAGTGTGTTTTGAGTGTTCTTTTTAAAACAGTGGAACGTAGGAGCAAGCCAAGTAGGAGGAGGAGACCATTCCAGAGAATCGGGGCAGCTTTGGAAAAGTCTTGTATCCGTGCGTGTGATGAGGTTATGAGTGAGGAAGTCATTAGTAGGTCATTGGTGGAGCGGAGAGAGCGGCAGGGGGAATATTTTTTTATCAGGTCAGAAATGTAAGTGGGACAATAACTGTG
>NW_027321165.1:0-2414 GCF_032062135.1 Pyxicephalus adspersus | reverse complement strand
GGGTAAAACCTACATGAAGTAATTCTCCTTTACACTAGTCTCTCCTCCCTTTTTTAATCATGCAATAAAACATGTAATAGGCTTCCCCACTATGACATATGACATATGTGCCAGGTGCAAAAAATATTGTTCCTAGGAAGACAGTTCATACATCTAACTGATAGTCTGAGTATGTGATGTACTTAATACTTAACCCCAAGACAGAAAGTAATACATAAAACCTGGTATCAGCATTTATTTATTCATATATGCTGATAATTGTTTCTCTTTTTAATTTTAGGAAACCGTATTCGTCAGCTCTTCATCAAAGATGATGAACAATAGCCTGAAAGAGGTATTGTATACTCTTTTTTATCATAAAAACCTGACCCTGTGCATCGAATTCAGGAGTCTAATATGAAGTTAAGGAATGTTCTTGTTATGCTTTAAAATGTACAGAGCACAGAAGCGAAACTCATCATTATTTTGTATCAACTGTGCCTAATTAAATGTGTGAAGCTATGATATTGTTGAATACTCCTTTTTAAATGTAAATCTCAGAAAAATAAATGGTAGAAAGAAAGGTTTGGGAGCAATGTTAGTGTGCTACTAATATTATAAAGCAAGCATTATGCGATCGTAAGTTAATTTTTGAGTTTTGCATGATGTCCTGCAACCAGAACACAGATATCTTCAATAGTTCATTGCAGTGTACAATCTGAAATTTGTGCAATATTACTAACTTCTCTATCACCAGTTACATTAAAGGTAGATTTGAATTTGATTGGTTGCTGCTAGAAATTGTTTATCTATGCAGTTTTTGTGAGATAATGAGAAGACTGCAATGGGTTGTCTTGGGAATGCCTATTCTTCATTATAGGCAGGGCTTCTCATAACAGCACATTATTTACAAAAGGGACGAAGGGAAAGTGGTGCACCAGATCAATACCTGGGTGAGCTGATGTCCTGAACATAAAGAATTGGCACCTTGTAGGCATCTCAAACCTTAATTTTAAATATTGCCCAGGGAGCAGCTTTAAAATAAAATCTAAATTATTATAGGAAATAGACTTTAACAACCAAGAAACTGGAAATGTTGATGCTATTCTATGCATCCAGTGGGACACAAGGTGTATTTTGTTTCCTGGGTTTTACATATGTAAACTGGGGCACAGGGTACAGTGGCACACAAAAGACAGAAAAAAAATCAATACCTACTGTTTGGCAAGGCACAAGTACATTGAGTAGTGTACTGCATGCCCTGCTTTACAGAGGCCCCCTTTTCACTTCCATTGGTTGCCCCCGGGTCCCTAGTCCAACCTTGGCAGTTTTCTTTATTTAAAAGAAGAAGCTTTTACAGCTACTATTTATATAAACAATATAATAGTGTGCATTATTGTTACAAATAGTTTATGGTTAATCATAAACAACAAATTATCAAATTTCCCTTACCTAATATCAAAAAATAAAACCTTTTCTAAAAAAAATGTTGGGTAGTTTCTCTGACTGCCATAAATAGTTAGTAAAACTTTGGGATACCTTTGGGATAACCTTGTATTGAATTGGGCTTTGTTTGTATGAATCATACCATTCTACCTCTAAGTGTTATCTTTTTATGGAGGAAAATTGGTGAGGGATTTTTTCTCTGCCAAGGGGTCATAATTAAAGGGATTTGAAGGAAAGGCTTAAACCTAGGCTACAAATTAGGAGGGATGAACAGAAGAAGTGGACAATAAAGAGGATAAAGGAAAACAAAGGAAGACAAAAGAAAGAAAGGGGCAGAGAGGGAGGAGGGAAGTCCAGCGACCACAACTATATTTCGAATATTTAGGAACTATCACTATGGAAGGTGCAGAAATGGAGTGGCCTTCTAGTGATCAGTTTTTGATGGTGATCCTATATTTCTAATAGCACATTTTAACCACACAGCTAAGATCACACAAAAACCTCAATGCAGTGCAATAAAGTAAACAAGTTTTTGCATTGACAAATTTTGATGACCCATGGAAATGGATGGGCACACAGAAATAAATGCATACAAACATTAAAAAAAATTGGTGGTTAAAAGACATTTATTCTTCTCCAGCTCATCAGTTTAGGTTTCAGTTTGTAGTGCAAAAATATTTAGACAAGTTTAGACTTCATAGATATTTATTATTTGAATTATGTGAGAATAATGTGATTCTCACCCTCCAGTTTTCACATAATCATTCATAATTACATATTTATTATAAAACAAGCAAAAGTGGGCATGTTGAATGAACTTAAGTCCTAAACCTGGAGGATCAAGTGCAAAGAAAGTATATATTCTATATTTGGTTTTGTGCAAGATGATTCTTAACTACATAGGTAGATCCCCAAACTGCTAGTATGAATTAATGGTCTTTCTTTGTGAGACAGCTTGGTTGCCTATATAGTGCACAGGTCAGTTTGTT
>NW_027321164.1:0-2415 GCF_032062135.1 Pyxicephalus adspersus | reverse complement strand
TGTCTGCTGCTCAGAACAGTACAAAGTCCTCCATGAAGCTGTATGAAAGTCTGTACTGAAAGATAAAACTGATGTACACAACCATTCCGTGGTATTAAAACTGAATATTTACATAACCCCCCTGCTATTACAGTAACTGACAACACACGTGTGCTTTTATTTGGCCTTGAGATTTTCATTTCTTTTCTTGCACAAACAAAACTCTGCAATTCAATGTACCCGGTGACACCAATCAGAGAATTCTTGCACTGCAGCAAACAAAGCAGCTGTGCTGAAATCAGAACATTTATTTCATTCATGGTGTGTTTGGGTTTTTTTGTATTTACTCTTGTACATGACAAATGTGCATAATGTTATGATTCATGTTACCTAATGTAAAATATTGTATAGGAATCTTTCATATCTTCAACTTGCAGCCAGTAGGTGGCGCATGTGAGGCTTTGAGATTTTCAATCATAATTATGGTTTGTTGTGGTAAAGTCATGTTGGAATATATATGTGGCTATTGCAGATATAAAGGTTCATCTTAAAAATAAAAGGTTGTTGAGTTTTGCTTTATATAACAGGTTTAGGTTTTCCTTAATGGGCATCAGTGTAAAAAAAAAACAAAAAAACAAGCCACACCCGCTGCACTGCTTCTCACTTCAGGTTCCCGTTTGCTGCACTGTATTCTTACAATGGATAAAGGTGTTTTCCTTATTCTCTTCCTGCTGATCTATTAAACATGAAAGAGTTTTGTAATCAGAATGATAAGTGCACCAGAATATTGTCTGATCCTGCCAGAAAAATTAAACTGATAACTTACTTCCCCGACCTCTTAGATTGCAAGCTCTTCTAGGCAGGGTCCTCTCCTCCTCCTGTGTCACTGTCTGCATCTGTCTGTCAATTGCTACCCCTATTTAATGTACAGTGCTACATAATATGTTGGTGCTATATAAATCCTATTTATTAATATTAATAATAAAAATAAATAATAAAAATAATAATAACTCCCTCCCTGTCTGTAATCTGTTTCATTGTTCCCAGCTACTTTTTTGAGATACAGAACCCCTCCCCCAGGATTCTTTATTCCACTCTAGTAATTCTTGTTACTCACTTGTTGTCTAAGGGTGACAACACAGTGGATGCAATAAACTAAATAAGTGAGCGTTGTCACCCTAAGACAGGAAGTCTCATTTCTCAATCCTATGGTGAAAAGAAAACAAATGCAGCCTGCACATCCAAGGAGCAGTAAACCACCAAAAAATGACTTTTGTCCTCCTGAGATTACATTTGCAGAAATATGGAAAGCGTTACTCTGTTGATGGATTTATCCTAAAGTGTTGCATTGCATAACCCACGAAGACCGAGAACACAGACATAATCCATGTAGGGATCAGATTGGCAGCACTCCCAAATATCCGCTGTGCCCGCCTCTGGTATTCCTGATAATTGGTGACAGCTATGCCAGGCATGCAGATTAATATCTTCTTCATGTTCAGAAGGCTGGAGACATCATAGCTGATTTACTAAAGGAGTTTAGGCTGTTCACTTATCAAAGTGAATATTGACCTTAGAAGGGACGATTCACAAGCTGTGGTGCAAAGAATACCCAATCACCTGCAAGGATTAAAAAAATAGGGTGCACATGATTGGATAGTTGAAGTCAGCTTCTTCTCATTTATTAAATGAAGTGATATAACTCTTTCAGGGGATAATTCATTTTGCTATCCAAACAGATGGAATGCCTTGAGTAAAATAGCCCGATGTGAATACTGCAGCAGTTTCTTAGATTGTAAGCTCTTCTGGGCAGGTTCACTGCAGGGTGTCACTGTCTGTATCTGTCTGTCATTTGTAACCCCTATTTAATGTACAGTGCTGCGTAATATGTTGGCGCTATATAAATCCTGTTTATTAATAAAAATAATAATAATAGTGTACATAGAAATAAACTTTCACTGAATAGTTCCTGTAATAAATCACTGTGTATATACGATGGCATTTCACACGATGAGTTTCCTGCTGGTGCCAACAGTGGAAAATGACTGCATAAAATGTGTTAAAATGAGCACTTTTAGGGCAGTGAATCTCAGATTCACCAAACATTCTCTGGTGGAGAAGTAATGACTGCCATTGAAATCACATGGACCTGAGGGATTCCTCTCCAGAGAATGTTTAGTGAAACAGATTCACTGCTTTATAAATAACCCCTAGGGCTATGTTCACACTGGTAGTGAGGTTGTGGTGCGTTTCTCCATGCCAGGAACTGTCGCCTCTACATGGTATCATCTCCTTGTGGCAGCTCCATAGGGAATGAATATGTATCGCAGTGAGTAGTACAGGTACCACTCATTGGCATCCCTATTCATTCCCTATGGAGCTGCTGCAAGGGGACGTTACCATGTACCACTCACTAGCGAAAATTTCCTAGAACTT
>NW_027321163.1:0-2415 GCF_032062135.1 Pyxicephalus adspersus | reverse complement strand
GCAGGATCAGATATCTGAGCTGTCTTATAAACGGGTGAGTGTCTTAATATTATATATATATATTTAATTATTTTTTTAAAAATCGGGGGTGGCTTACTTAATGGGGATGTCCTAAAATCGGGGAAACACGGTAGTATCAAGTGATATCTGCAGCACATATTTCCACAAGTTATAGAAAATACCCCAAGATTCCTGGCATTAACAGTAAATTGCTTATAAATACAAACTAAAAGCACAAAACCTTTGTTTTGACATTTAAACTAACCAACACTGCCATTAATAAAAAGTTACCAGCACAAAGCTGAAAAAAGTGGCTTTAACAAATGCACTCCATTAGAAATGCACTCCATATTATTTCATATTATTTCATCTGTAAGAGAAGATACAAACCCGCTGAGTGTTTGCCAACTTTCGGTTGGCATCAGAAGAATTGCTGGTGTCCTGCAAGACTTTTGCAGTGCTGTTCTTTAACTTTTTGCCTTTCAGTCTGTTCACAAACATAAGCTTAGCAGATGGCTTGGACAGAAGGGTTTTTTGTTTTGCAAGTATTTCAGTGTTCCAGTTTTGCACCTAAAATACAAAGTGTTTGAAGAATTGCCATTATTGTTTTATTATAAAAAATATTTACACATCACACTGTGCTCACTTTTCCTCAGACATTGTCTGCTCAAGGCCCTATGAACAATCCAGCAGGGGTGGTATGATAACACTGCTTCACAAAGTATCTGCGTTGCAAATGGGGAGGGGGGTGACTGTTTGTTTAAACATGTCTGTTGCTTTAGCATATGCTTTATTCCAGATATGTCAAAGATATGTCCCTTTTGCACTCATCACAGCACTGCCTACCAAGGAGAACACCAATGATACAATTAAAGGACATATCTTACTTTAAAAATGGTTGTCCAAGCCACATCTAAACACTACAAATCCTTACATAATAAAATTGACTACTCTAAAACTAAACATTTCCAGGTTCTGAAAATATTGTTGCCAACCTGTTAATTCTGTGTTAAACTTCCAAGAATGTATCGGGTTTTATGCAAAGCCATTCCTGCAGAATATACAAATATGTTCTGATTTTTCATAAAACTTATATTTCCCTGACATGCCCATTATGTGGGTGCCCACTCAGCAACTTTATACCACAACCTATGGGATTGCCCTACTGTGCCAAAAGCAATTTTTATTAATTACACCAGAATGGGCAATTTTTGGTCTGGCGGAGAAGGATGGTATTCGTTTCTCAAGAGGAGCAAAATGTTTAGAGCTCCTACTATCAGCAGTGGGTTAAAAGACTATTTTACATTACTCTTCCTCTTCTCCTCCCACTGATCCCTCTTTTCCAACAAAAATGACAGCATCTATTCAAAATGGAATGGACCCAATCTCCCTGCACAAAAACTCAGCTTTTCTTCGAAGCTTGGGAAAGTTTTATTACACTCAATACTACGAATAGTATCCAGTATACCATGTATACCATGGTTTCTGTCACACCTGATATCTTTATAGAGTTTCAGAAGGTTACCCTTCTATTGAACTGCCCTAAAACCCTTAACTATATGTATTGTGTTTATCTGCAGATGATCATTTTATTTGGGTCTGTACTACTGTATATGAGGTCACATATTGGGGGGGGGGGGGGGGGGGAGGCCTTGTTATGTATCATATTTGTTAGCTAAAAATCTAGTTGATTTCTGTACCTTTGCTGCAATAATCTTTGTTATTTTATTGATGGGTTGTCTGATTGTATGTGATTTTTATGGTTATTCATAAAAAAGTGCCCTTGATATTAGCCTGTGAATGGTAGGAGCCCAACATTTAAAAATAAGTTTTTGTTTTTACTTCTCTTGTTTACCCAATATTATTGTCTTCAAGACTACAGAAAGGCATCATAAAATCCTTTCATTACCTTATCTGGTGTTAACTTAACAAGTTCCAAATTCTCCATACTGTGACGTCTGCTTAACCGTGGTCGCGCACCTAAAAAGAAGGATAAAAAAAAAAAAAACAACAGAGAATATAATTAGATATAAATATAAATTAGTGCCTAGTAGCTTGTTAATAGGTAGTAGGTGTGGCTTCTTCCCAAAGTTATAGACTTTAGTAACTTAATTAAACCACCACACTGTACCTTCTTTAAGGGAGAAATTGTATATTTAAAATAACCAAAATGAACAATACTTATTAAAGCAAACTCTATGCTAATCACTTACTTTTTGGTAAGACAAGGTGTTTAATCACCCGTTTATACCAATAATCCCATGTTATTTCAATGAACAGATTTACCAAAAAGGCTTCTTCCCTTTCTCATAAGACTATTGACAATGCTAGTGACTACAATCAAACAAAAATCCAAAGGGGGGGGGGGACTTTTAAGGCAGATACCAACCAAATAATGAATTTCAAAAACAACAT
>NW_027321162.1:0-2417 GCF_032062135.1 Pyxicephalus adspersus | reverse complement strand
TGTGTCCTCTAAACAACTGTTGTACATGGAGTTCCATACAAGGTATCTTCTTACACTTGAACTTGGGTGAGTAATAGGAAATCCAAACATTATATAGTTGTTACCCAAGCTAAAGATGAAAGAAGACCTTCCAGTGGGGATACATGTTCCAGTGACAATTGTCTAAGAGTGGATTTCCTCAAACTTTCTCACCAAAAGGACAGCAAAACAACAACTGAAAAACTTTTAGGCTCCCATTCTTCATACAAAACAAATATACAAAACAACTACAACTAAAGTAATTCTCACTATTATCCACTACATTCTTGGATTGCGACCCAATAAGAAACATTGTTTTTAAACACCATTCATGGTTTGCAGTATTCACCAAGTTGTCATGATGGTCTTGGGGAACCTTAGTAAATCAGGTCCACTGTTTTGTGAATGAGGAGCACTAATGTACCATTTTGTGGATAACTAGTTCAAATGTTTTTAAGGACATTTGGAATGGAACACAGCAATCATTTAGTAGACTTCTAAACTTCAAAGCCTTCTGTAGGAAGACTTTCCACAGCTTGCACTTAGTGAAAGTTCACTGACTAATGTAACTGGCATTAATGGTAAAAAGTTGTTATGGTTGCTGTCTGGAGACCTCCTGGGCTAGCAAATATTTGTTTGCAGCTGGCCAAATCCTTACTTCATTGCAACTACCAAGGGACTTATGTCCCCATCCCAAACCACAAGCTTTAGCAAAAGTTATTGTATAATATTAAAAACTGAATTTTTGGTAAGATCAAGATACATTTTATGTACTTGCTACAATTGTTCTACCAGAAAATAACAAGTAAATCAACCACTACATTAAAGGACTGGTATTCTGCCATATATTACGTTTTGTTCTGGGGTTTAGTTTTTATTTCAGTTACGGACTGTCCTTACTGTCTCCCTCCAATACCACACACTTCACAAAATATACAAGGTGATAGGTACTCTTTAATATTCTTTCATAATGCTTCTTCTATGGTGCAGAAACGTAATTTTCACTTTCATCCAATGGCATATTACAGATATGTGTCATAAACAATATTTAACCACATTGAGAAGAACCAAGAACACAAGAGAGTGAGTTTGCAGAGAATCAGGTAGAAGAATAAACTCTAACAGTCATTTCTTGTAATGCATTTGTGTGACTGCCAGAACAAGTAGATTTGCCTTCTTTTGTCCTTTTTCAATTCAATTACATAAATAACTCCTGAATGCATCCCACAGTCTCAGGAGCCAGCCACCAATGCCAGCATTTTCTTCTACATATTGTTCCTCTAATTGTTAATTTTTAACAATTAGTTGAGTATTCAAATGCAAATCACAGTGAATAGACTGGGGATGGAGATGCTAGTAGTTTTTTTCTCCCTTTTTTCAAGAATAATAAATCTCTATAAACTGCACACATTGTTCAGGAACAACACACAAAGTAGATGATTCTGTAAATGAGAAAGGCCGTCCTTTTTATTGTGCCTTTAACAGAAGAGATTGCTGAGTTATTCGCTATGTTTAAATTTGCAGTCATTTGTATTCCTATAAAGTGCAATGTGACATTAATGCTGGGGATCGCTAGCAATGTCCATCTTAGTTGAAGATGTTTTTCATGGCTGATGGAGACAGTGACATTTTGGAATGACCGCACTAAAGAACCTTGAATTGCAGGGGACAAAGCCAGAAAAAATGCAAATTAACTACTTGCTGACTGGTCAAGAATTGAGGTCCAGCTATAAAATTACAATAGAGCATGTCAGATGCCATAGAGGTTACCACAATCACTTCTATTCTTTGTGTTTAAGCTGTCCATCTATAAATCAACATTTTCTGTATTATATTGGTATGTAGTGTATCATTTAGTCATACAGATACACATTTTCCTTGGGTACTGACTACATCCCAGAAACTGCTGTATAGGACTCCAAGGCTTAGTTTCTATCACTAAAGAAAATTCACTGCACTATTCATTCTTCACTGGGAAACGCTATTGGTGCAAAGTCTGATGTTGCTTTCTTTGCATGAGAACCAGATCCTTGTAGAGACTTTAGTATGGCCAAAGATAGGTAAATAGCTCTCAAAGCTGGAAATCTTTAAACCTAATATATTTTTCTAGATGAAGCCCTCTTCTTAGACCTCATAATGGAGTGTTAACACTCAGAGCTAGTTGCTGCAATATATTGGAATGATATTTTGCATTAAGTTTTGAACATGACAAAGGAAGAATGGTTGACTCCTCCCGGCCTTTTCAGTGCTAGGTCACAGGTGCAAATCTCAGCCAGGAATCTATCTTTAAGGAGTTTGTATATCCAACCCGTGTTGCTGTGGGTTTCCTCCAGGTACCTTGGTTTCCTCCCGCATCCTAAAAGCATGCAATTAGGTTCATTGGCTTTCCCTCAAAAAAT
>NW_027321161.1:0-2417 GCF_032062135.1 Pyxicephalus adspersus | reverse complement strand
GGTTTTTCACTCTTTTTGGGCATCAACATTCTCTATGCTGAAAAAAGACGAGAACCCCTAGTTAGTCTGTGTCTGCTCCTTCACTGTCCAATCACGTGCTGGAGTTTGGGAGGTGTGTTGCCCACACTGTGCCACCAATGAATGGGCACAGGGGATGGCACGTACCTCCATAAAGCTGCACTGTAGGCATTCACTCCTCCTGTTCACCAGAAATATAGAACATCAGCCATTCATTCATTCATTCATTCAGCCAGCCAGCCAGCCAGCAGGGTGGCTCAGTGGTTAGCACTCTGGCCTTTGCAGCACTAGGTCCCAGGATCAAATCTCAGCCAGGACATTATCTGCATGGAGTTTGCAGGTTCTCCCCATGTTTGTGTGGGTTTCCTCCCACATTCCAAAAACATGCAGTTAGGTTAAGTGGCTTCCCTATTAGATTGTGAGCTCCTTTAGGGACAGCAAATTACATGACTATGGACTTTGTACAGTGCTGTGTAATATGTTGGTGCTATAAATACCGGATAATGATAATAACAATGCAGAAATCATTATTATCGGTGGGTCAGGCATAGCCTTGCATTGTGAGAAGGAGCTGCACAGCATGACTCCCTGATGGAGTTCAGGAAAAAGTCAAATAAAACAACTTGTTACATTGGGCCCTATTTATTAAAGCTCTCCAAGACTGGAGAGGATACACTTTCATCAGTGAAGCTGGGTGATCCAGCAAACCTGGAATGGATTTCCTAAAAGTCATTTGCTATTTGTTAGCAAATGTTTGGTTTTTCACTCTTTTTGGGCATCAACATTCTCTATGCTGAAAAAAGACGAGAACCCCTAGTTAGTCTGTGTCTGCTCCTTCACTGTCCAATCACATGCTGGAGTTTTGGAGGTGTGTTGCCAACACCGTGCCACCAATGAATGGGCATAAGGGATGGCATGTACCTCCATAGAGCTGCACTGTAGGCATTCACTCCTCCTGTTCACCAGAAATATAGAACATCAGCCATTCATTCAGCCAGCATGGTGGCTCAGTGGTTAGCACTCTGGCCTTTGCAGTGCTAGGTCCCAGGTTCAAATCTCAGCCAGGACATTATCTGCATGGAGTTTGCAGGTTCTCCCCATGTTTGTGTGGGGTTTTCTCCCACATTCCAAAAACATGCAGTTAGGTTAAGTGGCTTCCCTATTAGATTACGAGCTCCTTTAAGGACAGCAAATTACATGACTATGGACTTTGTACAGCGCTCTGTAATATGTTGGTGCTATAAACACTGGCTAATGATAATACCAATGCAGAAATCATTATTATCGGTGGGTCAGGCATAGCCTTGCATTGTGAGAAGAAGCTGCACAGCATGACTCCCTGATGGAGTTCAGGAAAAAGTAAAATAAAACAACTTGTTACATTGGGCCCTATTTATTAAAGCTCTCCAAGACTGGAGAGGATACACTTTCATCAGTGAAGCTGACTGATCCAGCAAACCTGGAATGGATTTCCTAAAAGTCATTTGCTATTTGTTAGCAAATGTTTTCAATCCTGGACCAGATCCATTCCAGGTTGGATATTGCAGCACTCTATTGTTATTCATCCCCCGAAGAAGCAGTTTCATCCGCGAAACGTGTCGGGAAAGCATTTTAATGTTTGAACAGCTATTCTTTGATATCATGCTGTTGAATTTGACATATATGAAGGTTTTTAATAAGTTTTGGTATAAGTGTGTGTAAATATTGTTTTGTATTTAATAAAGATCCCTATATTATGGAGATTTACCAGTACAGGCAGATCTCAATTACAATCAACTTTCTTTAATAACCTGTTTAGGTTATTGAGGTCTAAAGCCGTATACACACATGCAATAATAGTCGTTGGAAAAGATCTTTTACGATCCTTTCCAACGACGAGCACTGCACGATGCATGAATGAGCGTTGTACATACAGCACCATTCTGCTCTATGGAGCAGGGGGGGGGGAGGGGGCGGAGCGGCACCCCTTCCCTTGCATTAAGATCATTAGTCGTCCATCGTCCGTTGATCTGCCAGGATGGTCGTTCAGACAATGGATGACTGGCGCTGTACACACGCCAAATTCTTGCCCTGAGCCAATTATCGGGCGAGAACTGTTGGACGTGTGTACGTAGCTTAAGAACAAAATACAGTTTTACATGTCTAAACATTCCTTTAGAGCAAAGCAAATATAAAATACTTTACAGGAGCTAATATATATCCCATCTGCAGCCAGCAGATGGCAAGCTCTAATCAACAATCATGAGCTAATATATATCCCATCTGTAGCCAGTAGGTGGCAAGCTCTACACAAACAGTAGCAATAATCTACAGTGCCACAAACCTTTTTGTTCTGAAATACACTCAGCGTGGAGATCAGATTATACACACAGGAAGGATGCACCCATCTTATAAATAAA
>NW_027321160.1:0-2417 GCF_032062135.1 Pyxicephalus adspersus | reverse complement strand
ATACAATATGTGCAGTATGATAACTTTATCTATATCTATTGTTCTATTCAATAAATTATCTTTATAGTCTTGTCTTTTTATTTCTAAATATGGCTCACAGCTAAAACATATCCAGACAAAAGGGGTCTGTGTATAAATAGAGAACAATGTATTAAAGGTGATTTTTAAAAAATTGACAATACCCCACCAATGTATGTATAAAGGCTTAACAAATTTTGCTGAAAATGTCACCAATAATTTAACACATCCTAAAGTCTAGCACATTTTCAGCAAGAATAGATGTTTAAATGCAGGGTTTATTAAATTAGCCATATTGTTGATATATATATATCATGAAAAAAATACATAAATATTCTGTGTTTAGTCCTGACCGTGATATGATATGATACTAATATATATACAACCATCTGTGTTTACTACCCTACTTTCTTCCTGCAATCTGAAAAATAATGTTCCCCTTTCCTTGTTAATCAAAGTTATCTCCTCTCTGAGTCTGGAGCTGACGCTTCAAATTGTTATCTTTAAAATAATATGATCAAATGTAGGCTAGAGTCACTTTAGAACAGTTGTTCTCAACCAAGGTTCTTCCAGAGGGTCCTAGGGTTTCCTTAATCAATGAAAAGTTTGGGATTACCATGTCACTTTAGTTAGCACCAATGCCAAATCTCAATCTTTCGCAACCAGGCTTCCTCCAGAGGTTGCTAGGGGTTCCTTGAGCAAGGAGCAATTTATGCGTCTATGGTAAAATTTAACTGATAACAATGATCTGTTTGGCTATTTGTATGGATGACATTGTTTTCACTGGCCGGCAATGGAATTTTCCCATTGACCACCAGGCTAATATACTGTGAGCTATTGATATAGTAATTAGAGCAGAGGTTCCTTGAAGATCTGGAACTTATTTCAAGTGTTTCCCTATTATAAAAAAGGTCAGGAAACACTGCCATAGACAAAAATACACTTAGAAAACACTTAGCCCTAAACGAACACTGCTACTCTAAGGTGTACCTATACTGTGATATACAGCTACCAGGCTCACCTGCAGAGCCATCTGTTTCATAATTTATCCGTCAGATGCAATGGTACTACTAAAAATATTATTGTTTTAATGAAAACTAAAATAGCTTACTATATAGCTAAAAAGTAGCTTTTTTGTTTGAAATTTGTGTTCATTTGTTGCATCGTGCAGTCTTTTCTCGTTGGAAAGGATCGTGAAAGATCCTTTCCAACGAGAAAAATTGCAGGTGTGTACGCAGCTTAAGTCACACTTGGGGTAGCTAAACCAATGTAAAACAATAGTGCGTAGTCAAGGGAAAGGGGGAGATGGATTCTACCAAAAGGGACTCCCTAAATAAATGAAGTTAACAGTTGCCAAGCCTGAGTAAATCTATATATAAAGCACAGTGAGAGAGAAAGCAGGCTTTTACTGGCAATTCTGTTAGAAAAATAAAATGTATTCACACAATATTTGAATCCAATTTCCAACATAGATCAACTATACTATTACATGGTTTGAGGTTAAACAAACTGTACAGATAGATGGTTTGAACAGTAAACCAAAATGTCAGGGTATTTATCCCAGGGTCCTGACGTGTTTCGCCTCTTTGCTTCCTCAGGGGACTGAGACCAATAGTATGTCTGAATGAAAATGATATATATTTGTATGTGTACACATACATACACATACACATACATACTCCTACACAAACAAAATTAAATATAATAAGGCTTCAATATTAGTTAGAAAAGAATAGTAAAATGAGCCTTACCGGATCCGCTGGCGTCCTTCTCCGAGATCCCTTTCTCCGGCCGTGTTCCCCTGCATCTGATGAGTCACTGGAGAAGTCTCTGTGACGTCGGTTTGTGCGGCCATTGCGTTGGGGGAGTGGCGGGAATTTCAAATCTATTTGTATTGCATTCAATACAAAATAACTGTACTGAATGCAATACAGTGGATTTAAATGTGTAAAAGCAGTACATTGTCTTTTGTGAACATTTATTGTACAGTATAATATAATAGTCGGACTATAATATTTATTTAACCCCCCTAGCGGTATTCCCCAGTGTGACTCGGGGTGGAAAAAATTGCAAAAAGCGGTAATCCCGAGTCACACTCGGGGTACCTTTGAGGGTCCCCCTTACCTTATCCCCGCGCTCCAGCGGCGATCTCACGATCCCGCTGTGATGGCGGGGCGCTTCTCCGTTGTGGCCGGGCGGGAAATTTAAAAGCAGATTACGGAGTAATCTGCTTTTAAATACCGCCCAGGTCCCCACCACACCGATGCACGCATCTGCAGTTAGATGCGATGCACCCTGCAGGATTTCTGCTTGGTGCATCGCATCTAACTGCAGATGCGATCACCAATAGTAAATCCAGAGCAGGAGAGTGAGCAACGGGGACATCCCCTACTCCCGGA
>NW_027321159.1:0-2418 GCF_032062135.1 Pyxicephalus adspersus | reverse complement strand
CTAGCTGCATGAGTTTCACTACCTGGATGTACAGCTCCCATGGCTTTGCTATTTCCAGATACTACCGATGAATATTTCAATAGAAAGAAGAGACAATGGAAAGGGAACCTTCGTTATGGAAAAGAGGGATGCGGGACATAATTAAATAAAGCCAATGAGTTTTGTTGGGAATTTAACTTATTAAATTTAAATTATATATGTTATTGTTCTCTGATGAAATGCTAGGCCATTCCATTGTTGAGTTCAGCATTGACTAAGGACCTCAAGCTATATTTTGCCACTGTGGTCACAGTAATCATCTTGCATTATGTAGACATAAAAAATCTATAATGATTTTACACATGATTTACACAATTTTCACATAGGAGTAAATTAGAAAAATGTGTTGAATAATGGTTAAAAATAATATACCCCTTATTGTTTTCATTTTTATTCAAAAAAATCTACATCTACAATTTACTTTTTTGTTATGCTTTGTATAAGAGTTGCTGGGCAGCTCATTTGTTTTTAGTGAATTTGTAGCTATTAAAATTCAGTGTTTGGTCTAACAGAATACAGGGTTTGGTATATTTTTATTCGTGTGGCAAAAATTAACTGTGTTTTTGAAGCTATGACTTTGATTAATGGCCCTTTTACATGTAAAATAACTTATAGCAATGTTTTTCTACCAAGTAATTTCATATATGTAAATTTAAAGCATTGTGAAAATATTTCCACAACATTTGGCAATAAACATTATTTAGACATAATTTTGAATTCTGTCTTTCAATGCATACACATTATTTTACAATCTTTGAGTGTAGACAATTGTGAAAACATACATTTTGATCCATAACTTTGCTATAATGTAATGCATATGGCTCCAACCCCTGCCACCTTCGCCTTCTTGCTATTGATCTGTTTATTGGAATAAAACAGACAGGATCACAATTGATTCACTTTAGTTCCTGAAGTTGCTATTTGCTTTTTAGAGCTAAGCTCATGGAGTTCATCAAACAGTAAAAAGCATACCAGCTTCCCATTTCTGCCTGTTGTTTTCCAACTTTAAAGAAAATGTTTTATTAGTTTTCTCAGTTTTCACCCATTTTTCCCTACTGTTAAAACGATGTGTTATTTATGATTATATCATGTACCACTGTAAAGTTGGTGTTCTCAAAGCTATAGCAGCATTGACAATCACACCCAAAAGGCATGGTGACATAATAGGTCCCTATAACTATGACAATCTTGGAGGAGACCAAGCAAGAAGTAAGCAGAATGATGGCTGCAGTGGCAGTTTACAAGGATATTTTCAGTAGGCTGCCAGTTGTATACAAATACAGATGTTGAATGCAAGTACTGACCAACCACACTATGCTCTGGTGGACAGAACAGCTGAATCTCCTGATGAATCTCATAACAAGATCAATGTGTCAGCAGAACACATAGAACAGCATGGTCTGATGATATGTGTAGGGATAGGCTGATAATTTTGTGAAAATTATTTCACAGAGAAAATCCTTTTTTCACTAGTAGAAAATGATAAAGCTTTTGTGAATTTAACTTGCTGAAATTTCAAGTTAATTGCAAAGCCCCTAAACATGGTAATGTCACTAAAATTGCAGGGGAAGTCAAAGGAACCAGTGGAAAAGTTAAAATATGGTCACAAAAACACTCCTTTCCTAAGTTGACTGACTTTTTCGGCCTGACATTTTTCAGTACATTTCAAAGCCACAAAAAATATCACTGTGACCAAACTTTTTGGGGGTTTTATAGAACCTGTGGTAGCATGTCCTAATTAAAAAACACTATTAAAAACTATGTAACTTTTCAGTAAAATGCATTTTCCTCAATATTTTTTTACCTTTGATATACAGAAAAACAATATGCTTACATTAAACGTTTTCACTGGGAAGGTATTCCAACATGTCCCCATCACACACAACAATTTTTGTGACAATCATCGATTCAGAAGGCAGACACAGAATCTCTGTAGAGTCCCAGAACAAGAGACAAAGTGAGGTCAAGTTTCAAGCCCACATAAATACCAATGAAATCACATTTCCATAAGCCTTATCTATTATACAGTTTAAAGTCCAACCCAGTTGTATCTCTATTTTTTGTGAACTCAACTTCTAAAGTTTCTTAAACAGAAATATTGGGATGAGGTTGATTAACGAAAGGGGTTTAGGCTGTTCACTTAGCACCTAGCAATGGAAAATTCACTTAGCTTAGCTAATAAGATAAAACTTTTGCCACAATTATGTGTAATCAAACAAATCATGTTTTTTCTCCCTATATTTATTTGCATGTGATTGGATATTATTCACAAAGTGATTTTTTGTTAAATGACAGGAGTAATACATTATTAGAGCTATACTCATAATACGCATCAAAAATAAAGTGGGATTAAGGCAAAACCCAACGCTTAATCTATCC
>NW_027321158.1:0-2418 GCF_032062135.1 Pyxicephalus adspersus | reverse complement strand
CCATAGAACCAAGACTAATAATCAGCCAAGCAAAACAGGGACATGGATAAACAAACATAAATAGTCAAAATGCATGCAAACTGTCAAGTAGTCTGTAGGTGGTGGGGCAGTGGCCTGTGGTAAGTATTTACTTATTGGCATCAGTGTCATTCACATTTATTAGGAATAGGTGAAAGGGGGAACAATATAATGGATTTTTACTTTATAAGTGTATTTATCTTATAAGGGACAAATATTAGAGTAGTTACTTTTAGTTCACCATAAGTTAAAGTATATATTGAACAAATTATTTTGAGCCTAAATCTTTAAAATTCAAAACTATAAAAGCATTCTGTTCTGGCTTCGGACACTTTTACACTATTTTGCCCTTCATGTTGTCTAGTTCCTATAACTTACTTCCCATCTGTCACATCCCTCACCGTTCCTAACATGATAAAATATCCTCCCCTCCACTTCTACTCTACTACTCAAAAATGACCTTCATCTCTTATAGTGAGAACATTAATCTCTAATGTCCTGTACATTTCAGAATAATGTTAATAGTAATTAGCAATAATATTCCCACATTCCCCCATGAGTCATAGCACCTTAGCACTGCCAGAGTATCATATATTAAGACAAGAAAAAACATGACCCTATAATAATAAACAGGTACTGTATGTGTTTGAACACACAGCAGCGTGAAAAGGATAAACTGATATTCCAAGACTGGTTCTCTTGTCTTGTCATCCATGATAAAGTGCAAGATCTCATTTTTTTCCCCAACACTTTATCGTTCTCCTTCACAAGGTCCTTTTATTTGCCTTATGTTCTAGAGGAGGTGTGTATTATCGCAGCATTCATTGCTTGGCAAGCTACAGGGAATTCATGAGCTGGTCTCTTAAATGAAATCCTGAGCATGAGAGTATGGAAAGCAGTGAACTTAGTCAATGTCATAAAAATGAAGCATTCATTGTTCTCTAAAGTATAATTGATAATCTGTGTGGAAGTATCATTAAGGGATAAGTGACATTTTAGACTTTGATTTGTAACTCAATGGATATATCTATTCCACATCTTTAAACATTTCCTCTAACTAATATCCATCTTTATTAACTGCACAAGACCTTTTAACCTTTTGTAGAGGGGATGATGAGCACATTTATAGTGAAAAATTAATATGAAGAGTGCTTAACAATAGTATGGATTTTAAAAACACACATATACATGTACGCACTTACAGACACACATATATTGAATGGATGAAAAGGTGCTGTCTTAAGACAAGGTCAGAAAATTCTAATTTTCTTTATATATATTTGAAATTTAACCCTTTCATTTAGCTGTCATTTTAAATGTCAGGTGTCAGTGTGACACTACACTTTGCCATTTTTAAATGTCACTTATTGGTAGTAGCTCACTGGGCCAATATCACAGTATCATGGCTATTAATGGTAAACTATAATACATGTGTTGTTACTATGTACTTCAAAATAAAAAAAAATCAGAGAGGAAATTGTAAAAATAAATTTTTCCCTGACCTCAGAGAGGAGCACTATCACACTGAGTGCATGCTGCTCTGTAATGTGATATGGAAAGGAACCAGACTGCAGAAAAAATCAAACTACATCTTTGATAGACAGATGTTGCTGGATGTTTATTTGAACATGTCATCTATAGGATGACATATCCTATCAAGTGTTTTATGTTAGGTAGTATAAAAGTGTTTTTTTACTTTCTATGGCATTTGCAATCTATAGTTGATTTTAAAGTTATTAGTGGATCGGAATTCAAAAAGTCAAGATTTCTTTTGTTACAGAAAATATTTTGAAATTATATTTGTGTCTTAAGTACTAACCCTACAAATCTACTTTTTGTCATGCATTTTTTTCCCTGGTATGTGGAGGTGTCTAGGTGCATTTTTGATTATGGCTTCATAGCAGTAGATTTGCAGTATAAAATCATTTGAGGCACTGTGCCCCGTGTCTAACCATATTTAAAATAAGATATGTTTGCTGCAGAAAAATCTGTACATGAAGAATCATTCAATGACTTTGTATTTGAATAATACTTAAATAATCTTCTTTGATTTATTCATGTACCATGCATTAAAGTAACAGCTCTGATATAAGAAAGTGAAGGCCTGCCTCCGCCATCAGAAAATTATGATCCTCGCCAATGTCTAAAAGTTCCAGCGCTGCAAATGTCAGTTTCTTTCGACTGGGGCCACTTCCGTACAAACGGTGCAGAACCAGAATATGTCATTAATGTGGAAATATTAACTGTAGGGAGCCTACAGCCAATATTGGTCATTTACGTTCTGCCCTCATCTTACATTTTTGGGAACTGGTTCCATAATTCAGGCAGTCTGATGTGCCTAGGAAACCAGCATTGTTGTGTGCAACGGTAGGGCTCACTGACAGCTAGGATTACAGAAAA
>NW_027321157.1:0-2418 GCF_032062135.1 Pyxicephalus adspersus | reverse complement strand
TTTGTGTGCGACCAAATCAATAAACAAAAAATAAAAATCCTAGTGAGGATTAACCTCAGAAGCCAAATGCTTTAAGGAATTTAGCCACTGTTCCTAAAAGCACTCCTAAATTATGATGCTCGGTTTTTCAGTATGTTAGGAAATGTATATTGCAATTAAAATGAACAAAAAAAACACCTGATTCACTAAATATTAATAATAAGGTATCTTTTTAATAGTTTTCCTAAGAAAAAAACCTGAGTGCAATTCAAAGTAAAATAAGTTAAAGGTAAAGCGAGATGTCACCATGAGTGCCCAACAACTGCTTGGAGAACAGATGTTTTTGTATATTTTATCACTACTCAGGAATAGCCAGAATAAAGAAAATACGCAACTGCAAAGTGTGTATCAACTTTACACCTCTGGTTTTGTGGCCAAATTTCCCATTAGCTAAGAATTCTCCTGGCAGAATGCTGAAAAACATATCTATTATCATAAAAACAGGGTAGAAAAATATTAGAACACAGAAATATGTTTGGCTAAAATTAACTCTGGAAGCCTAAAAAGAAAAAAAGGAAGAAAATACCACTTAAGGTTTTGGATTAAAATGTAAGGTATTCCTGTTACAGGGATCATGTAGAAATGTTCATTGAATTTAAGTAGTACCCCTAAATCATGTACATTTGTCTTGGTGTTCTACCTAAATATGTGTGGTGCACTTCTTTGTATGTGATGGTGCCCATGCAGTCCTGCGTATTCATCATTATATTTGGATATCTCCAGCATGAGAGCTAATAAAGTGCTACCAGAGAGAGCACAGGTCTTCCTCTACCAAGATGGCCACAAGAGAAAATCTAATCCCTTCCCCAGAGTCATTATTAATATTAAACATTATATAGCGTCAACATATTACACAGCGCTGTACATTAAAAATTCTAAAATTGCTCTCTGTCCGTTGGAAAGACTTTCCTTACTTTAAAATAGACGTTGTTCCAAAATTCAAGGCCCTTTTTTTCCAAGTGGATAATATTTCCCAAGTCATGAAACAAATCCTTGCACTCCAAAGGATGGTTAGTGCCCGGACAATCCTTCTAGCATGAGGATTTAGAATATGCTCCAGAGTCTCAATGGAAAGATCATGGTATCTGTAAGGTGTTAGGAGTTTTTACATGACAGTAATAGAGATTGCACTGGGAAAGTAAGAAGGAGCAAAGTTTTAAATAATTGGATCTTGCCTATAATGTTTTACGCAGGTAAACAAGTGATTACTAATATTATTACACAGTATTTTTATGGCGCTGACAAATTACACAGCTGTCTATAGTCATGTCACTAACTGTCCCCTCAGAGGGGTTCACAATCTAATGTCCCTACCATAGTTTTAGGTCAATTCACACAGTCTAAAGGGCAATTTTGGGGAAGTCATTTAACTTAACTGCATGTATTTGGAATGTCGAGGAGACCCACGCAAACACGGGGAGAACCTACAAACTCCATGCAGATAGTGACCTGGCTGAGATTTGAACCTGGGACTTAATGCTGCATGTCCAAAATGCTACCTCTGAGCCACCATGCTACCCATAAGTGATAATACGAATTCTCAAAAATCTCATTCTAATGGCAGACTTTCATGTGTTGCAATCACAAAACTTTAGAAGAATTGATGTGAAAGTTTTGCCAAATACTAATTTGGTGTAAAAGCTAAAATAACTCCAAATATGTGCTCACTTTATATAAACAGTCTTTACTTTAAATATTTTTATATCCTTTTAGATCCAGATTTAGATTTTTTTTTAAATGCATCAAAAGCAACTTAAGGGTGTTTTCATACTTAAAGTTCATCTAGGTAACCAGGAAGGGGACTGAACAAACCCAGAACGTTATTACATTCAACCTGCTATCACCTCAGTTTAGCGAGTAGCTGTGAATTTCTCAGCTGTTCTATTCTTGGCTTTTGACTTCTTGTTACTTCAGCATTATTTGTACCATAGAAGTCACCCCAGCAACTTTGCATCATTAAAAGAAACATGTTTCTATATTTCTGTTCTACATTTCCTCTGGATAACTATTGCATGAAGACGATCTCAATTATAAATATGAGAGCTTTTTCAGTTTACCCAAACTCATTAAACTTAGTTCATCAGAATTTAACAATATAGGAAAACATTAGGCTGCTTAATAGTTTTAACAAAATGCAAATTTCCAGTAACAGCTACGATATTTTTAAGAATAATATTCATAAGGTTTACAGAATACAAACTCTTCACTCTCGCTAGAAATTCTGCCACCAGAGGAAGACTTATAGTCAATTCTGATCCCTCTGCTCTGATCACAGTGGGTGGGAGCAGCAAAATCAATTAGATATATTGATCATACATTGATCTGAATGTCCTATTTTATAATATATATATATATATATATATATATATATATATATAT
>NW_027321156.1:0-2419 GCF_032062135.1 Pyxicephalus adspersus | reverse complement strand
AGGAGACAGCAGAAAAGGCTGAAGGATGACAATTTGTCTGCTGCTTCTTTTTCTCTGTCCAATCAGTAGGTAGAGTGTGAAAAGAGGAAACAATCCCTAACTTTTCCCTAACTAGGTTTAAAAAAAGTGCGGTCAATTGCCTTTTGGCAGGTAAAACAGTTTACAATATGTATTTCATATGTATGTTCATTTAGTCTTCTACACGAATTTCAGTTTTAAAACATATTAAGCTAGTCACTGATCAGAACATCTAATAAATGTATATGGTGAAAATCATACAATAGATCCTTTAGAGATGAAAATAAATCATTGTTAGCTAAAACAATCACAGTAATGCAGTTTTTTTTTTTTTTTTTTTTAATTAGGAAATAATTAAAAGCTCTAAAATACATACCGGCATTGGTTTAACATAGAGGATCAAGAAGTGTAATGCCATGGACATGATGATGGCACCTAGAAGCCAGATGTTGAGCCAAGGGGGCATCCTCATTAAAGACTGATTCTCAGAGAGACTGCAGATAATAAATTAGGATAAGCAAGATGGGCAATAATTTATCCTTTGAGTTAAAGTTATATTGTGGTAAATTTTCTTAAGGTGATGGATTATTTTTCATACAGAGACTTATTACAGGCACCTAATAAAGAAGGAAATGTCAAACTGATAACTATAAAAAGCCCTGCCACAGGACAGAAGTACACAGTTGTTGCTGTCATCTTGACACTATTCGCTTTCCCACCGGCACCAACATTTTCCCTTGATTTTTTAATAGATATGCAATATTTTAGTATTTATTTATGGGGACATTTTGTTCACTAGAGGGTGTAGCTTCTTTATTATTCCCATGACAAAAACACAAGAAAGACTGAACTCTATTTAGCTGGGGAATTTTTTAATTGACTCAATTTTATCAAAACTATTATATCTGCGTCAAGAAGTACCTAAGGTTCCTTGTATGGTTTAATGAAATGCTATTTTTTGAACCACAAAGATACTGTTACATCAACCAGTGCAATGTCAACTTGCTTTGTTTTTAATGATAATATACAGATCTGGACATTAAGTCTCCTGAAAAGTCTATTAAAAAAAAAAATAAAGTTTCACCCCCCTTCCTCTCTGCTTATGGCATGTTAAATGCTGTAACCCCCTTGCCTTATTTAGCAGTTTGGATATGCTGCAGTATAAATGACAATTTCAACTTGGCATTAAAATATCTCACTGAACTACCCCTCCCCCCCCCTCCCCCCCGGTCTCCTAAATGCGTTTCATTACCCACAAAAAAAGAATGTTTTATTTTTAACAGCTTTTAACAAAGTTTATTGAATGCTCGAAAAGCTGGAAATTGTTATGATGGTTTGTCCACTTAATCCATAAAAAGGTGCTAATAAAAAGGCTGTAGTGAGCAACTGCTTTTTTTCCACAAAAACCACTGAATATTTTTATTGGGCATTTTTATTTTTTATCAAACAAGCCTAATGAGGCGAATCTTTAGTCACACATAGTAAGATATGTATTATGATTGTTAATGTAAGTACTACCATTTTTTGATTATTGACTATCTGTAGTATGTAGATCCAGAGGAATCAGAATATTTATGCCCACCAAGTACAGCTCTGTAACCAGATAAAAATTCCTTAAACAGTGCCAGGCCACAAATACAACCCAAAATCGAATATAAAAGACATTACAAATTATAATATTCCTATAACTATATAATAATCATAGTGGCTATATTTTCAAATATTATCCATCAACAGTTTGAATTAATGATGATGATTTACCTGTTGAGGGCATTACACATCTCAATGGTTACCAGCACAGAGAGGGCCATGGTAGTTGGATAGCGAGATTCAAACACTTCACAGTCAATTCCTTCAAACAATGGATTCTCAGGGGTACACTTCATGAAGTGTCTCTATAAGGAATAGTAGGAATAGTACCAAAATATTAGTGAGTTTAATTCTGCTTTAATATGGATTTTTTTTAGCCAACGCTCTCATTAAAAGGTCACCGAAAAGTATAGGTAAATTAAAAGAGACTTGAATAGTCTTTTTTTGTCATAAACAAAAAGAAATGTTTCTCATACTTATGGGCAGCACGGTGGCTCAGGGGTTAGCACTCTGGCCTTTGCAGCACTATGTCCCAGGTTCGAATTTCCGCCAGGACACTGTCTACATTAGGTTTGCAGGTTCTGATTGTGTCTGTGTGGGTTTCCTCCCACATTCCAAAAACATGCATTTAGGTTAATTAGATTTCCCGCAAAACTGGCCATAAACTGTGTTAATGACATATAACATAAGATTATGGTAGGGACATTAGATTGCGAGCCCCTTTGAAGGACAGGTAGTGATATGACTTGGACTTTGTAAAGCACTGAATAATATGCTGGTGCTAAATAAATACTCTTTAATAATAATGGAG
>NW_027321155.1:0-2420 GCF_032062135.1 Pyxicephalus adspersus | reverse complement strand
GCAACTTCTTCTGTCTACTCAGTTACCTCAAATGCTGTGCTGGTTTTAAATTAACCAGGACTTCAACATTTGACAGCAGACAGTACCCAACCGCTAACTGCCACCCCTATTCATTCCCCTTGGGTGATCATGGGTAACATTCTACATGTGATGTCCCAACCACGGGTATGGTACACAGGCATGAGGAAGCCATAACGGCACTGCAACCTCCCCATCTGTGTGAACTTGGGCAACACAGTGGCTCAGTGGTTAGCACTCTGGCCTTTGCAGCGCTGGGTCCCAGGTTTAAATCTAAGCCAGGACACTATCTGCATGGAGTTTGCAGGTTCTCCCTGTGTTTGCATGGGTTTTTTCCACATTCCAAAAACATGCAGTTAGGCTAATTGGCTTCCCCCTTAAAATTGACCTTGGACTGTATTAATGACATATGACTATGGTAGGGACATTAGATTGTGAGCTCCTTTGAAGGACAGTTAGTGACATGATTATGGACTTTGTACAGCGCTGTGTAATATTACAGTGCTATATAAATACTGTGTAATAATAATAAACTTAGTATGACTGTGTTGCTAATTTGTATGATTAAAGTCAACCAATGTGCTAGGAAATACAACCAAACCCCACAAAGTATCTGTTTTATCTAAAAGCCATTTGTAGAAGAGGAAAATTAAAGATTTTACTTCACATCATGTGTAATAAACTTCAAATTGTTCCAAGATAAAAAAAAAACCCAGCCTTGCACTTTCCAATCCCCGGGGGAGACGCTGCAAACAAAGGGGGGTGAAAGCACATTCTATACCTCAATTCTATAGCATGTCCTCCAGCAGCCAATGTTACCGCCATGGAATATTCAGTGAAGTGAATATATATATAATAGTGAATGTGACATTAACCAAACATGTATCAGTGGCTGATAAAGTTACATTCACTGCTTTAAAAATGGTCCCCTTAAGGTTAATTTTAAAATCTTTTCTGCTGCTGCATGAAGCCCCTTTATACTTTCTTGCAGTCCTATTGTACTCCACCATTGGCTTGACCATATGAAATAAAATCCATGGCATGGACCACATGGTCTTTATCTACTGGATAGACCAACCCTGGATAGTTTGACCCTGAAATGCCCTGGTGCAGCACATGGTATAAAGCAGCAAGGGATATTTAGGTATTGGCTCAATAGGTATAGTAAAAATGATTGAATTATTAAAAAATATTGAAGCTCAGAAGCCCATAGATGTGTTGGTGGCATTCTTGTTTTGGGTCTTTATTATTTTTTTTACTTTTGATCCTGACAGTTACATACATCCTGTCCTAGGGTGACGATGTTCAGTCCCTGTATTGTATCCATAAAGGAGCAGCATAATCAGAAGCAAGAAGAGTGCTAGGTCTATAGAACAACCCCTCTACTCATTTCTATGACAAATAAAGTGTGTGTTCTGTGGCCACCAAAGAGAGCTGGAAACATTTAACAGTCAACAAAGAGCACATGTCTTTATTATTTTAATTTCTAAACACATTGGGCTTTTTTGGCTTTTATATTAGCCCTATTGCTGAAAAATGGAGCAAACACTTACCGTACCCCTCCTACTGCCTAATCTATCCAATTCTGCCCTGTTGATGAAGAATTGTCCTACAAGGTCTGCTGGGAAATGTTAGTTGCAGGCGTCTCTTTATTGTACCCCACAGGGTTCAGGGGTTCCTACCACATAACTACTAAATACCCACTACTATTGGATTCGGCAGACTTGTGTCATTCATGGTTGGCTTTAATATTGAGTTCCACCTATTTGACCTTTGCCTTATGTTACTTTTTGCACTTTTGATGCTAAGTTTTGGTTACGCCAGTTTAGCTGTACTTCCTGCCTTTGCCCCTGTCTACCCCTTTACCAGTATCTCAATTTTTTTTGCTTTGGCCCTTGACCTGACCAAGGTTCGGCTGCAAGTGTCCACCAATGAGACCACATCAGGGACGGAATTCCAAAAGTTCCCTCTACATACATTTCAACTCCACCACCAAAGACACTGGACACCTTAGCAAACCAATCCTGATGGCAGCATTGAACATCCTTAGACACTCTGATCAGTTTGCAGGAATCCCTAACCTCATCCAAGATTCTTCATCTGGGGCCAATATATTCAGCGAAGCAAGGAATAAAAGTGGAACATTGGTAGGAAACCCACACAAAAAACACATGGAGAACAGTAAACGTTTTTGGTAAATCTTTGGAAGATACCAGCTGATCAGCCCCCACAATGATTATTTAACATATATAGGGCTGATAATTTGTCTGCAGTGCTTTTTGAACAATATTTACATCAATCAATACAACTAGAAGTATTTAAAGCTTTACATACATTGGGACAATTTGGGTCTAAGCCAAATTAACCGCAAGAATGTGGTAATTATGGCGGTGATCGCGTGC
>NW_027321154.1:0-2420 GCF_032062135.1 Pyxicephalus adspersus | reverse complement strand
GAAACTGCTTCAGCTTTCCTTGTCTGCTGCTGCTTTTAGTGCTGGTTAGATACAGAAATGCATTATATATTCCTACACCACCTAACAATTTATATAATTTATTTTTCAATAACTCACATTTCTTCTGCATAATGGTAGGCAGCTTTGGACCATCATAACACTGATTACTGTATTGTTTTTGCAAGTTTCTGGTCTTTCAGCTTGCACTTGTCTGTGACAGGTCACTGAAGCTAGTTTTTAAATATTTTATCCTGCAATGAAAAGGGCAATTTTCCTAAGAAACAAGTTAGACTTTCAAGCTGCAAGATAAAGTAAGTACAAGTGAGACTTCCAAGCTGCAGATAACAATATAAATGAAACACTTTCTTTTTTGAGTTTTTAACTTAATGTAGCATTGTAATAAACAGATATATTTTACCAAAGCTACTAATACATTTTGGGTCAGCTAAACATCAAATTAAAAAAACATATTTTGCTGCAATACACAGCTATATATCAAAGCTGTGCTCTGCAGTTCTTCCATTCTGCCACCAGATGTCACCATACTTTCAGGTTAAATAATGGCCAGCTTTATTAAACCCACTTCATTTAAACCCAGACTATTAAGAATTCTCCCCCCCCCCCCATCCTCTGTAACTGGGCAGCATGTGAACTTTACTCAGGTTGATTCCAATTCAGATGCAGGCGCTTAAACTACTTGCATTAGGAAAATTAAAAAAAAGCATTTAGGGATGCAATAATCATTGCAGAGCTGGGTTGATTTGTGTGTTTTATATCTGCTTAGAATTCAGCTTTAAAAAAATGTTTTAGTCAATTGTAAATTTGTGAACATTATGAGGTTTTGATTTATAACCACATTTTATAGCACATTTCCATTGTCGATGAGTATCACAATGGTATTATCTCATTTTCTGGCAAGGCTGAAGCAACTTTTCTGTTCACCTATTTCTTAAAATGGCTCCAGGTATATCTGCTTTTTCCACAATCTCTGCATCTAATGTGTAGTGGTGATATGAATATGATATGAATTTCACCCCAGTGTATTGTACAGTATAGCACAACACACATGTAAATGTGTGTTAATGATCAGGGTAATGTTGAAATGTGCTATATTGCCATAAAAGAGTCATTTGCAGTATATGCAGGGGTGTAGTAGGGCAGGCATGGGTAGAAATACTGTGCCCTCACTTTTTTCAGGAATGGGCATGCGTGTCCACTCTTATTTTGCAAAGAATTCTTTGGTGGTCCGTGGCTCTGGCCAGTCCACCCCACCGCAGGGTCAGGAAAAGGACCCCGCTCAGGGGGCGCACTGGCCAGGGCCGTGGACTATGTCTCCCATATAGAATTGCAGGCTCAGGGCGGTGGGTGGGTTGTCTCCTTGAACACAGCCCAGCCACCCGCCGTGTTCTGGTATCATGGGATGATCCATACCCTGGAATGATCCATGTGTGAAAGAAAAACTTTTAAATAAAATAGGTTATTAAATAACATATTTACTATTCTGTTGTAAATATACAGTACCCATGGCATCTAATTATCTCCATAACGCTGTTACTGAAAAAGAATACCAAGAAAAAAAAGAAAACTAATGCAGCCACTACATCTAAAGACTGGTAAAATTTAAAATATTCTGTAATTGGTTTTGGATTAAGATACAGTTCAACTAACCAGCAATAGAATATCAAAGCCAGGATCTGGCTCCTGCAGAAAAACAGATCTGTTTCATCCTTCCAAAAGAAATTGTTTGATTTAATGAAGTAAATAGCTCAGCCAATTGATTCCCCGTTGTGATACTCACATATGCAAAAATAATTGGACCATATTTTTCAATGACTGGGTCAACATCACATTTATAGAAAATGATGCTAGAAAGTACACAGCGATCCATAATTTAAAGTGGAAGGATAATGTAGAGCAGGGTAGGACAAGGCAGCACTTTGTAATGAAAATGGGACAAATCTGTATAAACTGTTGCTGCAGCTGGTATTTGTAATGTGGAGATGACACGGGATTGTATACAATGCACATCATTCAGGAAATGTATCCCCAGGCATTGCACATCACATACATCACATTATAGTAAATGGCTAGTGTTGTCCTTGTCACAGCAACCATCTAATGTGTTTTAAGACAAGATGAATAAACCAGAGTTTCCATGATTATTTATAAAAAAAAAAGTAAGATATGTATGCACCCCATTGAGGGCATTTTACTATTATAATTTACTTTATTTTTAGCCAAAATTTTGTCTTTTATTAAAATACTAATTAAATATTTAAATAAAACTTCCAGACTTAGTGTTGGCATCACCAGATCTTTGTGCATTTCAATGCAATGCAGACAGATCAAAGCTGGTGAGAGAGGCTGGCGGGGTTCTGTACATGGCTTCCTGAATACATCACATACAGCACACTGGGCTT
>NW_027321153.1:0-2420 GCF_032062135.1 Pyxicephalus adspersus | reverse complement strand
TGTTACATTTACCTGTAGAGTTTTGGTATTCTCCAAATACCCTCCAGGCCTCCAATTGCATTCTCCATCAAATGAATTCATAAAAAAGTGGAACCCCCTTCAATGATGTGCAAATCTTGGATCTCAAGCCCAAAGACTTCATCATCAAAGCTCCTAAGTGACATTAGAACCTATTAAGTTATGTAACTTCCCTTTGTCCACCAAGGACTGACATATTATTTGGTGTTGTGGTCCTTTATTGACTTTATTTATTGAGCGTAGAAGGATGTCCTGTTTTCTTTTGGTTGAGGTTATTTTGATGGTCCTCCATAGATGATAAAGTGACTCGTGCTTTGAAGGTTTCTCCAACCACATCCTCTATCAGAGACTAAATGGGCTTCTCAAACTTTGCTATATAAAGCTCAATTCCTACTTATCCCAATGCAAGAAAAAATTCAAAATAAATCCTCCAATACATTTATTTACCATTTTTGTGTGTTTTTTTTCCCTTGACATCCTGAAACAGGCCATTGAAGGTTTTGCATTGACAGTCAAGGAAATTGCTCAGATGCTGCAAGCCTTCGGAACAGAATTGGCTGAGACAGAATTACCCGGCGACATATATTCAATTGAACACATGCTAGCAAACCGCACGGAAAAATACTGCCAGTTGAAGGTATGTTTAATTGGATTTTATGAAGACAGATTACTGCAACACTTGAAAGAACAGCACTTTTACTTTGTACCATGCACATTTCCTGAGAAATATATAAGAGAGGATAAGAAAGGAGTCATTAAATACTTTTTTTTTTCCCTGCGTATGCACTTTTTAAAATTTTATCTAAAGATTTGTATTCTCAAGGACATTCTTCTTGATTTTAGACCTCACACTGGCATTGCCATCATGGGTTTGATTTACTAAAAAAATCTAGGCTATTCATTTAATAAGAGAAGTTAGCATTAAAGGGAAAATGCACTTAGTTTAGTAAATTAGCTGAAGCTCTGTTGACTTCAGCTATCAAATTATCTGCAAGCAAAATCATGTTTTTTTACACATGATTGGGAATTCTTTGCAGAGTGAATTTTCAAGAATTATTGATTGCAGAGAGAAGTGAAAAACCTAAACTCCTTTGGAAAGCCAATTCCAATATGTAGTTCAGACACTGCCAATAACAAAATATACTTATGAGCTCATTTTATTACAAAGTGCAATTTGAAGCAGCTAGGCTAGTCTGACCTTGTTTTTTTTATAGTTAGAGCAGTACAAAGTAAATTCTGATTGATGACCATAGATAACGTGTCAATGGCATAATAATTCGTCCTGCTTGAGAGCTCTACATATTAATTGATATCAACTGGATCTGCCCCTTCTAGGAGGTAATTTCCCACATTTAGTAAAACCTTGTTGTTGTGTAATACAAAATGGATATTTCCATTGTACATTCCTATTGCAGTTAGTGAATTGGTATGTTGTATTTTGGGGGATTTTTCTAGGGAATGCTATCCCTTGCATCTTTCTTTTACCCAGTAAAGTCACCCATTTTGTTGAAAATAGGCAGTTAGAGGGGAAGGGGTGGTGGTGCAAGGAACCCCTCTAACTAACCACAGCAATAAAGAAAAAGAAAAAAACCTACCTAAAGTTGTGGTTACCAAATGCTCTAGCCCTGTTATTTTGTTTTCCGGTGGGGTCCGTAGTCAGTCTGTCTGACGAAAACAATTCCTTTTGGCTGTCCACTACTAATTCGCTAGGGCGGTCCTTTTACCCAGTAAAGTCACCCATTTTGTTGAAAATAGGCAGTTAGAGGGGAAGGGGTGATGGTGCAAGGAACCCCTCTAACTAACCACAGCAATAAAAAAAAAAGAAAAAAACCTACCTAAAGTTGTGGTTACCAAATGCTCTAGCCCTGTTATTTTGTCTTCCGGTGGGGTCCGTAGTCAGTCTGTCTGACGAAAACAATTCCTTTTGGCTGTCCACTACTAATTCGCTAGGGCGGTCCAAAAGATTGCAGCAGCAGTGATTTCGGCAAGGGATATTTTTGGGGACTGGTAAACTGATGCATCTGTAGCTCTGAATCTGCACACCCCAGAAGTGGCACTGTCAAGTTGATGGCAGATATAGGTATGTATATCTTCCTCTTCAATGTAAGGAATGTTTATTCCTATGGAACAAATTAGGAGGTAGGATGAAGGGGTAGGTGGGTTATAAATTTTGCCCTAAGATGGGCTTTAGATTTAGGTTTTTATTTGATTTAAATAGTCTAATTATAGTATAGTACATAACAGCACAATAATGAAACAAAAATGTATCCATCTATCTAGGTTACTAGAGAGAAAATACACATTACATTTTCAATTGTAATAAATGTAATTTGCAAACAAATGTATGAAAAAAAGCCTACATGCTAGGCACACCCTTGTACAGAATATTCTGAATTAATTTA
>NW_027321152.1:0-2421 GCF_032062135.1 Pyxicephalus adspersus | reverse complement strand
TAAGAATATTAGAGACAAGACAATAAGAATATTAGAGTCAGGTCAAGTAGTAACTTTCAGTCTGGATAAATATTCCAAAAAGGCTAAATCCACTGGATCAGCATATATGACACAGCAAAAAGTAAAACCTCTACTCTAGTCCATTGAGGAAAAGTCTTACATATTTGCCCTTACTGATGAGTGAGCGCGCCATGCATTGTACTATATTTGCTTTCCACTATATGTAAGGCCTTGTTTGGACCGTTATGTCTTATAAATGTGAACAGCTTATATCTTGTGATACATGCAGGCCTAAGGAGAGGGGGGTGCAGCCGGTACACCGCTCCGGGGCCTATGAAGCTCAAGAAGGCCCATGAAGCCCAACATGTCCCATAATGTTTATTATAATTTGAACATTTATTTATTTCATTAATTTATTTTTACTGTATTGCAAGAACTTTCACGATATCGCAAAGCGTTGAGTGAGTGCAATAGTAGGCCGTGACAATGAGAAAATACTTTTGAGTGACATAATACGGGACATTCAAGATTCAACGAACCAAAACTTGTGAAAGTGACTATCAACCAGTGTTCCCTTGTGTTCATTCCTAGCTTCAAACTTATTGCTCAGAATACTCCTCTTTGCTTTACCGCCAAATCCTTGGAGGAAGAAGAAAACAGGACACAACCCACACTGATTTATCGTGGACTGCAACAAAGACTTTACAGGACAGCAAAGGAAGAAATAATTCGACAGGTAAAGTTCCCTGTAAATGTTGCAACTGTAACATAAAGGACCCACTGACATTGCGTGCCTTTTGGTCTAAGTTATTGTGAGATTCAAGACTATAAACAGCTTGACGGTGAGCGGCCTTTATTTTTATTTATTTTTATATTTATTACATTTATACCTATACCTTCTTATCTAAATGTATCAATGTAATCGTAATCTATGGTTGTTAGAAATAATTGGGTGTTTCTTGTGCAAAATGAATGCTTGTTGGAGTGATTTAGATGGGCAGGCAATGGGAAGATTGGAGTGAGATAATAAATTGATGGTTTTCTTAGTGTAGTTTTAGGCAGCTGTATCTAGGCATTGATGCCTGCCTCCCTGCGATCTTTCTGCCGTTATCCCTCTCTGCCTGTGACAGTATGAGGAGAGTAAAATACATATTGTGAATATATACATTTCATGTTTTAAGTAAAAAATCTCTTTTTTGAATTTTGATATGATTTTTAATAAATAAAATTTATTTATGATTATTTTATACTATTCCTCCTGAAGATGTGGGTGTGACCGCGAAACCAAAGAACCAAATCAAGGAAAATATATGATTTTGCAATGTATATCTCTGGATTAATATGGGAATGCAATGTAAAGCTTTTAACATTAAAGTTTTTTAATATGAAATCACTAAATGGATATGTTTTCAATATTGATGTAAAGTGTTATGCCTTAAAAGTCCCCTCTTTTTATTTATAGAGTATTATTATTGCGGCCTTTGGACAATACACCTACCTTCTCCTCTTTTACATAACCATTCACACAGGTGAACTAGACAAGGGTAATAGGCCTGCTTAAAGCAAAACTAAAGCCTAATATATAAATGTGACTAGGCAGCTCTTTTATTGCAGAAGGGAAATGCTCAATAAAATAACCGTACCTGATTACACTATTTTTATAAATACACTTATTTTTTCCCATTTCATTGTGGGCATTGCCATCTACTTCTGCTCCTCTTCTGGGTTCCCATCCTTCAGCCATTTGACTTCTTGATTGGTCGGATCAGTAAAACGTAACTTCGCACACGTAGGCAGTTTTTTTTAAAGAAGATAAGGTAAATATATTTTATTGCAGAAGATGTGTTACCTGTACCTTCTGCAATAACAATTCTGTCTGATTGCAGATTTAAAAATGGAGAATTCTAGTTATATGCTTTAATATACTTGTATGCTTTATGATAGGACTGCAGATTTCACAGGACAGCACTAGATTTCTAGAAAAATCATCAACTTATTAAACAGATAAAACACTTTCAATGGTATATTTAACAGACCAAAGTTTATTGTTAAGGTTAACGCACTTAAAATACATTGTTACCTGTTATTTATCTGGAGACTTTTGTATGATTTATATCACCAAAAATCTGGGAAAATAAATCAAATAACATCAGAGGCTTCTAGGAATGACTGATAATAAAATAATTCTGTTTTTATTGTACAGGATATGTTAGATGTCCATGTTTCAGCTAAAGTTCATCGTATCTCAGAATCAAACACTGAATACATAAAATCTTTAAAATCCTTTTAAAACTAAAACAGATGGTTAGGTCATGAATCATAATTTAATGATACCCATTCAGGATCTGCACCAGTCAGCTAGATACCAATTACTAAAAAATATGGCTTCCTCTCTCTCCAATAAACTAGGAGTGTTTTGGA
>NW_027321151.1:0-2421 GCF_032062135.1 Pyxicephalus adspersus | reverse complement strand
TTTTGGCAATATCACCATTTTAAAAGCTGCTATTTTACCTAACCAGGATAATTCAACTTTCGATAATGCATCCATATCTTTTTTTACTGTCTCCACTAGGAGTGAGAAATTAGTATTAATCATGGTAGACATAGGAGTAGTCAGCTGAATACCTAAGTATAAAATACTAGTTTTAGCCCAACTAAAGGGAAATTTCCTAGATAGTTGCTCTTTTAATTTTAGAGGCACTCCTACTGACAGGATATTGCATTTTGCATCATTGATTTTATAATAACTCACCGATCCAAACAATTCGATTGTTTGCAATACAGCTGTAAGGGAGTTCTGTGGATTTACTAAGGAAAGGATCACATCATCCGCAAATAAACTTATAACATGTAAAGAGTCACCAACCTGTATCCCCTGCACATTGAGATTATTTCTGATACAATAAGCAAAAGGCTCCATAATTAGTGCAAAAAGGGTTGGCGATAAAGGGCAGCCTTGACGGGTACCATTAGTTATTTTAAAGGGAGAAGACAGCATATTAGATAAGAACACTTGAGCCGAAGGGTAAGTATATAAAGCCATAATAGCCGTGAGGATTGAGCCCTCTAACCCAAATTTTTGTAATACTGCATGTAAGAAACCCCAGTGTACCCTGTCAAAAGCTTTCTCTGCATCTAATGTAAGAAAAATTGTCGGCTTTCCAGATTTTTCAGCAATTGACAATAAATTAATCATTCGACGGGTCGCATCATACGCCTGTCTTCCTTTGACAAATCCCACTTGGTCCCCATGAATCAAAGAGGGTATAAATTCTTGAAGTCTCACTGCGAGTAACTTGGCAAAAATTTTTAGGTCTGTATTTAATAGCGATATAGGTCTAAAATTTTGGGGAGATGACGATGCTTTCCCCTCTTTTGGAATGGTGATTATAATAGCTTTGAGCATTTCCTCAGGAAAGCAACCATCACAAACTACTCGATTGAATAATGAGGATAAGTGTGAAATAAGTACATCCTTAAAGGATTTGTAGTACTCCGCTGTAAAGCCGTCTATACCTGGTGATTTGTGCCCAGGTAGGCCATTAATAATTCTTCCCACTTCTAAGGGAGAGAAGGGCTTATTAAGTATAGCTCTTTGTTCATCTGAAAGTTTAGGAATATTGACTGATTGTAAAAATGAATCAATCAAGCTCTGCGTAGGATGGATGCTCTGTTTATCCTCTTTAAGATTATATAATTCTTGGTAATAATCTCTAAAAGCGTTAGCCATATCTAAGGGGTTAAACAATTGAGTTTTAGATTTATGATGGAATAAGAAAGGCAAAGAGCATTTAGTACGTTTACCTTTAATTTTTGCTGCAAGTAATCTACCTGCTCTATTACCTTGAGCATAATAAGTAATTTTGGTATTTCGGAAGAGCTTCTCTTGTCTTTCTATCAGTAACAACCGTAATTCTTGTCTATATTTAAACAGTTGTTGGGATACCTGAATAGTAATCATATTTTTGTGGAGTGACTCTAAGTGCTTAATTTTCTCAAGTAATTCATTCATATGCCGTCTTCTCCTCTTTCTTTCAGAAGCTGAAAGTTGTATTAATATCCCTCTAATATAGGCTTTATGAGCACACCACAACGTAGTCGGGGCCACATCTGGTGTGTCATTCAATTGAAAAAATTCCTGCAAATTTTGTAAAACTTTACCTTTAGTAGACAAATGTGCAAATAAGGAAATATCATTTCGCCACAGATAGGAGAATGGAGCAGTACAATTTGAGTCGATACATAGGGATACCGGAGCATGATCCGACCATGTAATATTGTAAATAGAAGATGATAAAACTTGTTGTAAAGTCCATTTATCTACTAGAAACAAATCAATTCTCGAATATGATTGATGTGGGTTTGAAAAAAAGGTAAAATCTTTCTCTGCTGAGTGAAGGCATCTCCAAGCATCAAAAAGTTCTTCCTTATGTAGAAGAGACTGTAACGTCGGTCTTGTGTACTTCTTGCTATTAGAGGTATCCAATGAGGCATCTGGAACACAGTTAAAGTCTCCGCAAATTATGATTGAGCCTTCCTGAATTTTCCTCATTCTTTTAAGCACTTTTGCTATAAATTTGGCTGAATAAGTATTTGGGGCATATATAGAAACTAATGTTCTGGTTATATTGTTGAGTTTGGCCACTAAAATTATGAATCTTCCTTCAGGATCTATATCCTTATGAATTAGAGCAAAAGAAATATCCGACTTAATTGCAATCGTCACCCCTTTTTTTTTTTGCGAAGAAGTAGAATGAAAAATGTGTGGAAAGTTCCTGGATACATAATATATTAGAGTTGTGTCTTTTAACTTCATCCCAGATAGCATGCCTTTTAAAGGGGCTGTTGAGTCCTTTTGCATTAATGGAAAGAATATTAAGTCCCATTGTCCTCA
>NW_027321150.1:0-2421 GCF_032062135.1 Pyxicephalus adspersus | reverse complement strand
GCGCGCAGCAGGGTGCCGCTCCGTCGCTCTCCCCCTCCCCTCTCCATAGAGCATGAACGGTGCTGTATGTACAGCATCGTTCATGCATCGTGCAGTAACGAGAAAAATTGCAGGTGTGTATGCAGCTTAACTTTATACTGTACATAACAAGAAGTGAATTGAAATCTCCCAATGGGAGCAGATGGCAGCGTACTTTGTATACTCGTTAGCTCAGCTTGCAACACCCTTAGTTCACCACTAGATGGCAGTGTGGTTCTGTTCTAAACGTCATGAAATTGTCCTAAAAATCCAGAGAACATTAGAAACAAATCAAGGATAAAGTCAAAAAGGAAAGGATATGTCTATAAAACCTGCATTAAATTATGGACAAGGCATCTTTTTCTATGACATCTGTAAATGTAAAAGTTTTCTGTACTTACAAAGTGAAGCCAGCATAGGCAGAACTACAGATGTTATATGCAGGTATTTAATAACCAAATGTTACTCATTAAAAAAAACTGAAAAAGATCATATTATTACCATGAGCAGTATATTGTATAGGCGGTAAAGTGTCTTTAAATAAATTGAGCTGCCTTTGACTTTTTAGACAAAAACTGTGCCAAATCTATCACTGTCATTGTTAATTCTATGTCATGTAGTATACTTAAAAGATCATGAGAAACTCTCATTCGTCCTTAATACTGCATCAACAGAATTGGAATAAACTAGCCAGCTGGTTTGTTTACACCTAAATATTATATCTTGGTGCTAGCAGCCAACACCAGAGCTTTAGGTGGTGAATTTGGTAAAGTTTGGCCATGTCTGCTTTACACAAACACAGCAAGCGCAAGGAATACATAAAACCTCCATGCAGTTGGTGCCCAGTCCCTGGTGTATCCAGCCTCTAATGAGTTCCTAAACCCAAATGTATTTTTTTGCAGTTTACCAGTCCTTGAATGACCTGACAACACTAGTTGTTGGTTAAATTTTTGTTTTATTCCACCTGATTGTTACTGGTGGAATGATTGTTACTGATTGTCATTAACACATCACTCACTGTACTGGATCTGTAGAGAAGCCTTGTCACTTTAGGCTGATTTGGACCTCAAACATCCTTTTGTCCCCATAATATAAGGTAGAGGAGTTTTGTGACTTACAAAATATGCTGTAAAAGTAGATGGTCGTTTTCGTGTATTTATATAGTGTGAACATATTATGCAGTTTTTTACAAACTCCATAGTCCTATCCCTAACTGTCCTTAAGAGTGTTCATAATATATTGCCTCTACCATAGTCAATTGTCATTCACACAATCTAAGGCCATGTCTTAGCAAGAAGCCAAATAATTTACAGAAACAATTTATGGAAAGCCACATAAACATGGAGAGAATGCGGAGATGACATTAGGAAAGTTACAAGGACACTTTATTTGACACAAATGAATCCAAGGACTGGTAAGCGACAGGTATACTTTAACTTTCTACGTTGTTAGGATTTATTGGAGTCCTATTGTACACGATGACCATGCTGCAGTACATAAAGTACATTCATCTAAATGTAAACTGTGAATCAGATGAGCTCCTGGTGGCTAAATTGTCACAGCAGATTGTGACAGCTCCTCTCCATAGTTCTCTGATATCCTAGTGACCATGTTGGTTTTACACTTTCTGTTTAAAGAATCTGTCTGTGTTTGCTAAGGAAAGGTCGTAGTGCAGCAGCTTCTGGCCTTCTGTTCTGTCCCATCAGGTCCCTTGGCTGTGTATGTACACTCTGCACTTGTACAAATACATGCAAATGTACTTATGATTAGAGGGGAATGTTAGAAATGGCAAATAGAAAGCAGTGTGGTAAACAAGATGGTATCAGTAGACCAGGTCAGATCAAAAACATTGTGCTATTCTAACCCAATTACCCAGTTGGTGACTTTACACAAACATTTTAAAGTGGGCCAAGCAATAATTCTATTTTTTTTTTCATGCAAAGTGTTCTATATTAAGTGTAATGCACAGCTTTATTAGGTCACTTTTCTTTTTTTATTGTTCCCTATAAACACCATTGTTCAGGGATCACCGTCTTACTTCCAGATGCTTGTTCAGAGGTGACCCATCATGTAAACCCTGGTGCCAATGCAATTGGTGTGTGTTCATATTTCTCATCCTAGGCAAAGCATCTTGCTGTAGCTCTGCCTTTTTATTAAAAGTACAACTTTTTTGTGCTGTCTATTGTGACGTGTCAGTTATTTGATCATGAAGACTTGTGAACTAACTGTAGAGCCCAATTTACCATTCCTGTACATGCAGTGCTACCTAAATGTTACTTTCAACTGTCTGCCTGCTGTGGTCTGCAAAGACTAGAATTGAAAAGCCGTTCTCCAAGAGGAGTAGGGGTAAAGCTATGTTCAGAGATATTTACTTCCTGATGAGTCTACAGAACAAGAAGTTAA
>NW_027321149.1:0-2424 GCF_032062135.1 Pyxicephalus adspersus | reverse complement strand
TTTTTCTGTGGCAGGAATCCTCTAGGTCCTGGAGTGAAGCACTAACAAGAACTAATAATCATACATGTAAGAATCAATACTGTTCCCTTTGCTGGTGTCCTCCAAGGACCATTGCAATTCATATGTGATTGAAGTCTCAGATTTTCTTGCAATAAACAATCCCCTAGGTCCTAGCTGGCTGAACTGTGGCAAGAATAAAATTTCCTTTTAACATCTATGGGTTACAGATTTTAAATGTGTTCTTTTAGACCACTATAATAATGTATTAATAATAATACTATACTATACTATAATGTAATAATAATAATACTATACTTATGTTATATATATATATATATATAAATATATATATATATACATACTGCATATATACAAGTTAATTAACATTGTAGTACATTTATTTTAAAACAGCTTTCTTACATCCAGTTCTTAGGTAGCAATGCTTCCTCTTTATCCCAGAAATGCTTGTTGACACAGTTTGCGCCTGCTGAGTCTCTGAAGGCGTAATCGCATAATGCAGGCATGTGGTATCATCAACAGAGAAACACATTTCCTCCTTTCTCACAGCAAAGTGCAGCATGGAAGACACCCTTCCATCCTTGACACCCTTTTAGATATGTTTGCTTTTATTTGTATGTTGGTCAGTTGCTTAATTACACAGAAAAAACATGCACGTGTAAAGGGTGCCAGGGATGTGTACCCTATTGTATAGTGACCGGGTAGAGTAGTGATTGGATTGCTAGGATATGTAGGTTGCAAATTTACTTTCTGAGCTTCAGCATAGCAGACACAAAGCAGAATAACCTTCCCTCCACTTCTTTCAAAGGAGGATGGACACTATTTTATAATCATTAACGGTAGAAAGATTTGGGTCCTATATTTGAATTATTATTTACAGTGCTGAGATTTTAAAGGTTAGATATATTATTTAGAGACTGATATCCGAATTGTAGTTTAAAGCTGAACTCCAGGCTAATTTTGTTTTCATCTGTGCATTTCTTCTAATCTGTGTAGTAATCCACAAGAAATAACCCCTGCACTTTGCTTCTCTGCAAGTGTTTCCTGTAACAAAGACCAGTCACCCCTGTTTAGATTTTCAGGGTGGATAGCTTTGTGTCCACTCTTGCTTGTGCACACATATGAAAAATGTACTGGTAGGTGGGTTGATCCTCAATCATTAAAGTGGGCAATGTTGTTGATTTTAGTATCTTTGAAAATACAACCTGAATATTGTTGCATTGTTCAGGGGGCAAATGGGCAGCAAGCAAGGACTGAAAGGTTTAGCTACTATGATTGAAAGCAAGGACATTTAAATTGGCTTTTATACTGCCTGGGAAACTGTGTACATATATTCTCTCTATACTATATAGCATCCACTCCCTTTCCTGACTTTCCAAGGCAGCCTATTTAACTGGATGGTCTCTTTTCTCCCAAAAAGAAAATGTTCTCAACCTACACATTTCTGCAGTGCCAGGAAGTTTACTTTGCACTCCCAGTCTCTGACTAACAGCTGGCATCAGCTCATAGGAGGGCCAAAACTCAGAAGATAGTGAAAGAAACTATCAGGCAGGTACACCACCTGCCACTTTTCAGTGAACACCTGGATGTTTAACGGAGGTTACTGAAAAGTTGGGTCACAATACAGGAGCTGCCGCCAACCTACAGCTTCTTACCACCCAGCTTAAAAAAAATTATTGGAGGAATACTGCACTATGATATAGAGATTTTGGGTATTTTTACATTCCCAGTACTTGTGTATATATAACTCATAATGAAAATGTAACATACCATACACTAACTACTAGATTCAGGATCTTGGTGAGTATGGCACACATGTTTTTGGTGTGCTTGCATTCTTAGTACCTGTGTGTGTGTATATATCTGTATCTGTAGTAAAAATATCATTCTGCTAAAGTATATGAAGGTATATTCCTGGAAGACTGCAGACACCATAACCAATTTTCTGCACGTGTCTTTCAATAAGTTATTTGTGCCTGGGAAGAATTTTGACATATAAAGGACAGTTGTACCTTTAAACTAACTTTTGCTACCCCCTCTCCCCCCACCAAGCCAAATATACTAACTACCACCCCAACACCAGCCCCCATTCATCAATTTCATACTCACAAGGTGCTTAGGCAATTTATAAGTCTGAGCTCCTGGTGGCTAGTAAAATATTTTTTTACAAATATGTAGTGGTTAGTGAGAATATTGTGCCTTACATAAAACAAAACTTTTGTTGCCTTGTCAGTATCAGTCTGGCCATTACCTTGTTGTAATGGATAAGTCAATGGTCTCCAGATGATGAGAGGAAACCTGCCACTGCTGACCTCCAACTATAGAACTATGTGTCTGTTGTCTTAGGTTCAGTACTTACTCAATGAAGAACACAAACAGGTATGCAGCAAATTAAGTCAGAACATC
>NW_027321148.1:0-2424 GCF_032062135.1 Pyxicephalus adspersus | reverse complement strand
CACACCCTACCATTTTTATTTCAACATACTTTACTTTTTTTTCCTAATACTACAGATAATGTTAACATTTCACCTACAATCCACCAAATTTACGTTAAACTCAAATTCTCCTTGCTTATTCAGTTGTCTGGAATATTAGATGCCTAAAACAGTAGAGCATAGTAAAGCAGGTTGGGTCATTGGAAGGGCTTGCAGATATAAAGCTTGTATTTGTATCCGTTTAACCAAAATAAAAAATCAAATGAAATCTACGACTTGACGTTGTCATGCTCTACTTGTGCACTTCGTTTATATTATTATTGCTCATGTCTAGCTAAATTTCGGCAAAAGATAAATGTGATATTCTTGAGATAGATCTGCTTGTTGTGTAAACAGATGCATTATTTTATTTAAATGTCTCCTCCTTCACATTACCCTTGCTATTATACTGGAATTTCCATTCATTGCACCAAGGAAGGAGAAAGCCCATCATATCTGCATTTTTCTTTATCTTCAGCAATTACTTTTTTATAATTCTGAAATGATTTGTGATAAACCGAGAGAATGGCGCTCAGACAGATTAAAAGATAATGATAAGGCATGTTTTAGTTGAAACAAAATCACTGTTCTATTTAGAAGAGTAATTTCAGCAATACATCTTGTGTAATGTTTTTAATCACTTAGCGATTACTTGTGTGGTGCTGTTTGATTCATTGGCATGTAAGATCTTGATTAAAATGGTTTTGACTTAGCTATTACCCTCATAGAGACCAACCATGTGGTGTTGCTGTTAAATCAGAGACGCTCTTTCCTAGTAAGAAAAGCTTTAGAAAACAAACTGATGTGATACTTAGTATAACATTTGTTAAATGCTTAATAAGTATTCGGCTAGAATCACGTTATTCTGTCCAAAACCATTTTTGGAAACGCCTTCCATACTATTTAACCTTTGAAAATACATTTAAAATGTAACTCCTGCCAAAACTGTTTTGGATAGAGTGCTGATGGGTTAGAAACTCAGTCAAGTTGTTATAGCTGTGTACCTAGGGCAAATTTCCCCTTCCTGCCCCGTTGACCATATCTACAGAGAGGAGTAACCCCTAAACAGGGCATAATGAAAATAAAAACTGTAAGAAGTTTCAAGTTCTAAAAATTCTTTAGCATATTCTGCAGGGCATTTTAAAGTGACCTAGTAACTGCCCTAAAAACCATAAAAATGCAAGCACAAGAAAGAGACCTAATACTCACCTTTTTGGATGGTGGGGAGTGGAGCATCTACTTTTGAAGAGCTTTGCTGCTATCCAATACTTTAGCGTGAATCAGAAAGCATTTCTTCCACTGGTAGCTATGATGCCCTCTACCAGTCCCTATGTCATTACAGAATACAATAGTCATATATAAGACCCATAAAAAGTCATGCAGCGGGGAACACACTATTCATCACAACTGGATGTGCTTCTCCAAAGATCGTTGAACACAATTTTCAAGTTAGACTTTTTTAAAGTCTACGGAATATGGAAATAAAGATGTTTATGTTCTGGGGGGATTTTCTACTTTGGGTGATGATATGTTTTCTCCAATACCCCAAGAAAATGTGATAATTAGGTGAAAAGATTCAACTCCAATAGCTTTCAGTGGGCTTCAGCTCAAAGGTAGGCCAAACCTTAAATAATGTTTGCCCATCATTAAAGAACGTTTGTCAAGCCCTTCACAAACTGAACCCAATCCTGATACTCTGCTTAACCCTTGCTGTGCTGTATGATATTGAATAAAGCCTGATTTAAGGGTATCTGGAGTTGGTCGTGGTTTGTGTGCCCAGGCGCATTACAACTAGGCAGGAAAAAAAGATAAAATCTGCAGCAGGCAGCAGGACGCAGACAGCTGTAAAATTTGACCGGGATCTAGCATTACCCTTTTCCACCATCTTCTGTTTGTTTCTGTTAGATATTTGTTCTCTTAATTTCCTTTTTGGTTAAACCATTGCCACCAAAACAGGCGACCCCTGGAAAGCATTAAAATATGATAGGGGCTCTAATCTATCCAAAAAAAAGCCTATTTGGCTGGATACAAACCCTACATACCAAGGACATATTCCCCAAAGCTATACAGAAAATAGAGCTTTTCATATTACTATGCCCACAGGGATCTCACAGTCAGATATCACTATAATTGTCATGTAGTCACTTTCCTAGACATTAGAGACAGCTTTGGAAGAAGACAATTAATTTTAGTAAGTTTGTCTTGGAAAAAAAGCCCTTTCAAATTCCCTGTATTTAAGTTCCTTGGATTTGAACCCAAAGGTGAAGGCCCCACTGTCTACCAACAAACTATCACACATATTAGAATGCATCCTAATGTAACAAGGCTTTTGTATTTGAGAATGCCACTTTGAAAGATGTCAGTTTTTTTTATTTCTCAGCTGAATCAAAACTCCAGGAATATAGA
>NW_027321147.1:0-2425 GCF_032062135.1 Pyxicephalus adspersus | reverse complement strand
AGCCATTTCAGTGCAGTACTACAAAGTTCAAACAGATTTGGATTTTATGTAGTTTCCAGTAAGTGAAGCAAGAGTCATTAATCAAAAAGAAAACGTGCTGTAAGACAGTATTTCTCCAGCAATATTAACACGAAGGATTTTTTTTTAACTGTCCTATCCCACAAAGCAAGTCATGGAATCCTGGCAACACCATATTGTAAAAGGACATCAAAATTTAAACACCACCCTTTCAGCATGACATATTACTATTTTTTAAGAACTCTTTTTGGAAATTGAAACCTCGGCAGTTGCTGCTCACTTTCTGACTATCTCTGAAAGTTTACACAAACCTGTATGAGTTAGTATAATTGGGAGATGTGTTTAACCACTGACTCATTGAGCTGTGTGTGTTCTGAAAAGCCAAGTGAATTACTTTCCAGGGCAAAATAATGAAATGACTCAAAGGACAAGGAGTTGATGATTGTACCACCTTCTTACAATATTTACCTACATAATAAATATATTTAAATGGAGGAAACTTTAAATAGTAAATTAGAGTTAAAGTCCAATTGAATATCCACTTAAAGGTTTGTATGATGAGGCAGGTCATTATTGCAGAAAGGGACAAACGATGTCCCTCTTGCAATAATTCAACTTACCTGTTTGATCTGTCCGGGTTACTGGCAAAAATCTGAGCTGTCCATGCACAGAATCAGTTTTAGTTGCCAGGGAAAGCCAGCATTCCTGGGCTCCCTTGTACATGGTGGGATGGTTATGCCTTCCCAGTACTGCCAATCAAAATAGCCAAAGGTCACCCAGAAGCAGAAGAACAGAAGGAAGATTCTGTAAAGTTGGTCGGGTTCTGCTTGAAATAAAGTAAGCTGTGTTTACTCTCAGTACCTAATTATGTACAAGGGAAAGAAAAAAAAAACATATTTGTAAAACAGGGGTTATGCAAACACCTCATCTAACTCATTTAGTTTACAGAATATTTTATTTCTGTGAATGTGCACTTCACAAAACTAACATGTTTTATTTCTTTAGAAAATCAACCCTGGAGTGACCCCACTGCTCCTGCATATTTAGTTTCTGCTGGCAGGTGTACTGTATCTCCTGTATTTGTTAACTCTATTGAACCATACCTTCTAATTTTCCATCCAGCAATTTATGAGAACTGTAGTAATTGTTGTGATATATATATATTTATATATATATATATATATATATATATATAAATAAGGAGCAGCTAATAAGCAGCGTGTTTATTTATTTTTTTAAACCAAGGCACATGTTGACCCAAAATAAATAAAATACAATAAAATAAAAAATAAAAAAAAGTGCCAATACCCCTCTGATAATCCAAAACAATTGTCCTACCCACAACATACCCTCCCCATTTCCTGTCACCTATCTTCCTCCTAAAGGCTCTTCTTTTACCTAATTTGAGGAAAAAAAAAGATATGTGATTTAATTTGGTGTGAACTTCTATATGCAACACAGTTGCAGTTGTGTGGCTCTTGGCAAACTTGTTTTGGGTGCTGTATGTTCTGTATGCTGTGTGTATGTTGTGCAGATGAGTGAGAGCACAAAGTATAGTGCATCTTTAAAAGTTGGACACTGGGGGGGCGTGGCCTAATGGGCTAGTAAGATGGACGCCTGATCTGTGTCCGCTCCAGGAGCCGATCACAATCTGCAGCATCCCGGGCAGAGACATACCTCACCATGGGCAAACAAAGGAGAGCAAGAGTGGGGAAGTTCCCCCCTACTCCTGCGGCGCAGCAGCTATCGCATCAGCCCTCTATTAGGGCTTATATCGGGAAACCCTCGCCAGCCTCCTCACCGGCTTCCAAGATGGCGCCGTCTCCCTCCCCGCACATGTGGCAGCGGGGAGAAAGGCAGCAGGACCGCGCTGAAATGGAAATCCAGCCCGCAGCTCACCCTCCGGATGATGGGGACTCACCCCCTTCCTCACCTCACAGCCTGGACTCTCACTCCTTGGATTCGGTGAGTCCTGCTGGTCATACAGGGGGGACGGGCTCTCCTACAGCATCCCCACACAGGGAGCTCACACAGTCACCAGGCCCCAGGGAAGCATCTAAGGGAGCCAGGGTGTCTGCTGGACGCGGGGGAGATACACCTGCCACAGGGCATACTGTGAACATAGGGGAGATCGGGGATAAACCTGTGCTGTGTTCCCCCTCATGTGCCATAGGCCCCCCCTCCCTGAACACTTCTCCATCTAGGCATGGGGATTTGATGGAGCAAATTCCTGGCTTAAAGGCTTGGTCAGACTCATATATGAGGAGGGATAGAGACCATCACACTCTTTACCCTCTGCTAATACAGTATACGGTTAACACTGACCTAATAGCCATTTCAGTGCAGTACTACAAAGTTCAAACAGATTTGGATTTTATGTAGTTTCCAGTAAGTGAAGCAAGAGTCA
>NW_027321146.1:0-2425 GCF_032062135.1 Pyxicephalus adspersus | reverse complement strand
GATGATGATGATGATGATGATGATGGAATTCCCTGGATTAATTCCTAATGCACTTATAATTTGGGCACTTGAGATTTGGGCACGTGACCAGGGTCCCAACGTGACCTTGCCTGTTGTTTAAATACAAGTGCTTTTGGGTTCTGATTATGGATGGACTTGCCAAAATATGTTTAATATTGCCGAGCTAGTGATACACACAACAGCACACCAAATTTCTGACCTCCCTTTTCTTTACTGTAGGTAAATATATAACTTGGTCAAGGAATACCCCAGCTTGTGAAAGGATTTTGTAGGTGCATCAATTGGGGTCAATTTCACATTAGGCAGTTCCTTGGGGAAGTACTAAAGATTCCAGAGGAGGTGGGTATAAAGACTTTTACTAGGAGTGGTGGCAAGAAAAACCCCAAAAACTGTACCTGGACTGCAGTAGTGGATAACTAGCAGAATCCAGAGAATTATGTGAATGCAGATTCAGATGAGTTAAAAAGAGCTTGCTTTTCTTTTTCTTGTGAAAAAATTAAAGAAGATGGAAAGAAACATTGATGGGGAGGAGGGGGGGGGAGGGGGGTGATTTCCCAGTTTGGCTTAAAAATACATCTAGGTATGTTTTTTTGAAATGGGGGAAATGGTGGCGCCTTGCAAGGAAATGGGGGCAGGTGAGTATTTGGGTTTAGTTCACCATCCAGGCACAGCGAATCAAGACAAAATCATAGGGAGTAGGAAGAAAAGGAAGATGGCGGTGTCCTGTGATGGAAAGGGGATAAGAGTAACCTGGGATTTATTCCACTTTAAAGGGGTATGTTGCTGAAATATTTCTTTTATAAATAACGAATCAATATTTGAGCAGCATCCAAAAATGGATCTCTACCAGTGGAATGGAAGATCTAGTGTGGTAGTTTTTTTTTCAACCAATATCAATGCAATTTTCAGACCACTGTAAATTTATATGCCTCTTGCATGGCTCCAAAGAGACTATGGATTCCTTTTAAGACATATTTTAAAGCAACCACTAGATGGTATTGCTGATTTAGAGAATGAAGAAACCACTTGTGAAGTCATTACTGGAACACTGTTTACTGCCCTATTACATTACCTTGACCGTTCAATGAGGACAAGTGGTTTTCGCTTCCTGCTGTGCTAAAAACTCAATAACCTCACTTTTGGAACTTTAAATATACTCATATGAAAGTCTAGCACTATCAAGTACCCAAAACCAGTGGCATCAATAACACTATTTTTAGCAGGTCAACAACTTTTTAAAACCTAGAAAAGCAGCCGCTGAAAGAAGAGTTTCTTCTCGAGTATGTGCATGGTCCAATGTTGTGCTGATCAAAAAGAAGTAAAGCAAAAAAAAGAAAAAAATATTCTGTGTACAAGCCAAGAGATTGTAAAGCCAAACATTCCTCTACAAACCTCAAATGTAAACTGAACAAGGAGGGCGGTAAAGGAACTATTCGCTGCGCGGTGAAGATTGTTCACACTGCACAACGTGGGAAAGTTGATTCGTTTAAAAGTCATTTTAAAAGACAATGCTGGGAAGTCTATTTATCAAGAAGCTATGCAGTGATTGAAGTTGTTCGCTTCTTGGTTTTCTGTTTCTTTATTTACTAGCAGTCCACCCAAGCTAAAAATCATGGTGACATGCCTTTCAAAATTACAGCTCAAGGAAACCTGTGCTGCCCTAGTCTTTCAGTGCAGACATTTTACCTGGTAACCTTCAAGAATACTGCAGACTGCTATATGTATACAAAGCAATGTGTACACTAGCCTGGATATGTAGTAACAGCTCTTATGTCACAGAGAATAAAAAGGAAGGGTTTGAATGTTTCAATGGCAGTGTCCCTGGATATTTGGTCATGGGACAAGAAGTGATGGACAACTTCTCAATGCGGACAGCCATTAAAAGCTGGTTTTCCCCACTCTACCCATCACAAAAAGTATTTGCTGGAATTGGGATTAAACTTCTTCAGACCCAGAATATTGTTTCTCCTGTAGAGATTCTCTTGCTTTCTTCCTGCCCATGGTGCTCAATGTTTGGGCAATGCATATTCACCAAGACAAAACACTGCTCCTGCCCTTCCTAATTCCAGATCCTAATTCCAATGCCCTCTGTCTTTCCAAACAAAACTGCCATGGCAAACCTGTGCAAGCCGCCTATATCCACAACGTCACCACTGTGATGGTCCCCCACCATGTCAGCCACCCTAGCCTGCTTCTGCCGCTACCCAACCCTGCATCTGCTGCTAGACTTTCCCTCTCACCATCATGCCAGGTCCACATTTGAACTGCATCAGAAACAACCCTTCATCCCCTATTAAACCATACTTTGGTCTGACCACTATGCCAACCACCCACCCTCCCTGATTTACCTACCAACCACTAGGAACCCAAATGTCACCAATTACAATTACCTCCTACCAATGTT
>NW_027321145.1:0-2425 GCF_032062135.1 Pyxicephalus adspersus | reverse complement strand
AAAACTGAAACATATCCTGTAGGCCACCCAGAAATAATTTTTGATCATTTCGGACACATCAAAAAATACTTTGGCATTGCCAAAGATAAAGTGTAGCTGCCCAGAGATTTGTTTTTTCCTATCCTACATGTAAAACTAAATAAAAAACTAATATTTCCCCTTTATTATACATGCGCTTTGAATTCCCAGAAAGACACCTGCAACCACACCGACGAAGGACTTTCTCTTACAGGTACATGGTGTACAGTAGAACTTGTTTTAGCAGTGGAAAAAGGCTATAGGATCGGTCATGTGTACGAGATCTGGCACTTCAGGAATACAACAGACGACCTGTTTGCCCCGTACATCAAGCTACACCTCAGGGATAAACAGGAGGCTTCCGGTTATCCATCCTGGTATAAAAATGATTCTGAGAAAAAGGGCTTACATAGACTCATTTTTTAAAAAAGAAGGTGTACGTTTATGCCCTGACAAATTAGCTGTGAACCCCACAAAAAGACACATTTCAAAACTTTTCCTAAACCCTTTGTGGGGTAAGTTTGGGCAGCGGTCTAACATGCCGCGCACCAATATAGTCACAGATCCTGATTATGTTTTCAAATTAGCATTTGTACCATCCTATGACCTCTCCGAGGTAAATTTCCTTGATGAAGAGACAGCCATAGTCAATTGGAAATATGCAAAAGGGGGTTTACGCTATAAACACTAAAGGGCACAGGCCTCTTTATAAATTGAAAGACCTCGCCGGCGAGCTCATTCAAGGATCATTCTACGCGGAAGTAGTCCAAAAAGTCCCCCCATGATAAATGCCGCATTTACTGGATAGAGAAAATCATCAAAAAGAAGGTGGTTAAGGGGAAAACGCTGTATTTTGTAACGTGGATTGGCTACCCTGAAAAGTTTAACTCTTGTGTGCATGAAAACCAACTGTCGGGTGTGTAAAATATGGAAGATGGTTCGTTTTACATTACTTTACCATGCAACGCATCCTCTAAACTTTACCCCGAGAATACTATTGCTGATTATACTACTAAATTAGCAAAACCTTATGAGGTCGCCTTAGTAGAGATTCAATACACTCATACATGGAATACCTTTGAGCCTGGGGATGGTGTTTTTTTACATCGGTCGACAAAGAATATTTTGTTAAATCAGGTTATTACGCCAATATGAATGAATTGATCAAAGCTGTTAATAGCAAACTTGACTCTATAAAATTTCCACCTGAACAATTGAGACTAAGATACGACGAGGTTGTAAGAACCGTTCTTGTTACCAAGTCGGCTGTGTACAGGTTTATGCCCGGGGAAAAGTTAGGCCGTATACTGGGCCTGGTGGGACATATGCGCAAACGTTCGAAAAAGAATTTAAACAATGCGACACACTGTTTTGCGCTACAAGGAATTCGGAGTGTCTGTTGTAACAAGCGACCATATAACAGAGGTTTCGGCAGATGATGATTCAGTTTTAACAAAAGGGAATGATGCTTTATCTATACAGAAATATTTTTACCCAGATATTAAGGCGGGGTTTTATACAATGTTTGTTTATAATATAACTTTGAAATATATGTTTGATATAATTCAACATCAGCTTGTTGGCGATAGTTATGTACAACTTTTAAGAACTGTGGAGATTAATGGAAAAAAGTGGCGATACCGTTACGCAAAAGTATACTAGGCCTGACTATATCCCCCTCTGCAAAAAACACTTTGACACCATTACAGTTTTGATACTATCGGATCAAGCTAAACCTGTTAAATTCAAATACGGAAAAACGATTGCTCGATTACACTTTAGACCGCGTGCGGTGACTACGTATTAAAAATGCTGTCCCAGAGAGTGTACCGCGACCCGGCTGCATATACCCATATTACATGATGCAAGCTGGCCATGGTTTGGACGGTTTCCATGGCGATGCCTCCCTATATATGCTGGGCTCAGTCAGACACTTATTGCCTCAGCAATAGGTTACTACCTGAGGTTCCTGTGAGCATTCGGATTCCAGTTTTGTTTTCCGGTTCCTGACCTTGGCTTATCCTGACCGTGCCTGTTACTTTGCCTGCCCTGACCTGGTCCTGTTTTCGGTTTTGAATCTGCCTGTCCGTTTTGTACCTTGCCTTCGGTTATATCCAGCGGCTACCTGCATGGGTGAGTATGAGGACCGCAACCTGGGTGCTGTTCACAGCAAACCCCAACACCCCTTCCGAATGCTCTGGTGAACACCGGGCGGTACCTTAGACTCTGGGCCTTGGATATCACCTCGGCTAAACGTGCTGGTAGCACAGAGGGTCCACCTCCTGTCTAGTGTCTTTATCATGACATAAGTGTTCATAGGTCACTTACCTTGGATGATATTTTAATGTTCAGTGATCAATGATATGGTACGAGTCTAATAAATGTATTACTATATTGATGTTCTTGG
>NW_027321144.1:0-2425 GCF_032062135.1 Pyxicephalus adspersus | reverse complement strand
GTGTGATGAGGTTATGAGTGAGGAAGTCATTAGTAGGTCATTGGAGGAGCAGAGAGAGCGGTTAGGGAGGGATTTTTCTATCAGGCCAGAAAGGTGAGTGGGACAAGAACTGTGGAGGGATTTGTGTATCAGGTAGGTAGGTGGGGCAAGAACAGTGGAGGGGTTTGTGTATCAGGTAGGTAGGTGGGACAAGAGCTGTGGAGGGGTTTGTGTATCAGGTAGGTAGGTGGGGGAAGAGCTGTTGAGGAATTTGTGTATAAGGTATAAGGTAGGTAGGTGGGACAGAAACTGTGGAGGGATTTGTGTATAGGGTAGGTAAGTGGGACTAAGCTGTGGAGGGATTTGAAGGCAAAGCACAGGAGATGAGTTTGATGAGGTGAAATGGAAGCCAATGAAGAGAACTACAAAGAGAGGCAGAAGAGGAGCAGTGGGGAGGCTGTGTATTGGGTAGGTAGGTGGGAGGGCTCTCACAAATTAGCTGAAAAAGATACCAATGTCCATCTCATAACATCAAGTTTGAAGTCAAATATTTTATTCAATTCTGAAAATTGTCTCCTTATTGTACCCAAGCAGGGGTGTAGTCATAAAATAAAAGGAGGGGGCATGGTACCTGCCTGCCCCACTATACCCCTACATGTGTCAATCAAAGGGTAAGACACCTCCCCCAGAGTGATGTCATGATACCAGATCCTATAGACAACCCGCCCACCTCCCTGAGCCTGCAATTCAATGCAGAAGACTTGGTCAGCGGCTCCCCAGGGGGGTCTTTCTCTTGACCCCAAGGGGTAGGCATACTGGCCATAGCCGTGGACCCCCAAATTATTTTTTTGTAAAATAAAGAGTGGGCACTCGTGCCTACTCCTTAAAAAAGTTTCCACCCGTGCCCGCCCCACTACACCCCTGTACCCTGGATATTTGGGACATATAAGAAGTTTTGCTCTATCAAGCTTAGCAAAAACTCAAATGTGGTCTTGGGGGGGGGGGGGGGAGTAATAATTTGTGTACATTGTTCACAAGGCGATATGCAGTTCATTTCTGAAATCTGAAGCCCATCTGACTTGGAAATTGATTTGCTCATAGCTACCAGTGAGTTTACATTGCAGGTTATTTTCACCAAATATGCTTTGCTCCCTGAAAACAATATATTCCGACGCATTATCGTACCTTGTCCAAACCTGGCCGTCCTATAGACCTCTTCTGCTCCTTTGTACCCCAACATCCGGCAAACCACATCACCATCCTTCTTATCCCAGCCATCATCGCAAACGGTTCCCCAGCGCTTATCATGGTAGACTTCCACCCGGCCTTCATGAGGACCTGAACCATTCACCAGTCGTATCACGCCTTCTTCTGCCGACCCTGCAAAACATTGGTGATATGTTATCCATGGGAAATTGTGACTGGGTGCTGCAAATTTACCATTTTTTTACAGTTTCTGCTGTATGACAGAAAACCTCATTTACATTTAACATCCACGTGTCCTCAAAGAGCTGAGCTCAGTTATTTCTAATTTTTAGAGACTTTTCAGTCACTGGCAAGGTACCGATGGATTGTTGTAAGGCCAATTTGGTTCCTATCTTTGAAAAAGGGAGCTAAGTCATTACCAGGTAACTACAGACCGGTTAGTTTAATGTCTATAGTTGGAAAGGTCTTAGAGAATGTGATAAAGAACCACATAGAGGAGTTTCTGCTAGAACATATTGTTATAAGAGATCTACTCTCTTTTTATGAGGAAGTAAGTAAACAGGTAGACAGTGGAGTAGCAGTTGATATAGTGTACTTGGACTTTCATAAGACGCACCCTGATTTTCCCCCCACTTTAGGGGGAAAAAAAGTGCGTCTTATGGTCCGAAAAATACGGTAGTTTCAGCAACTACTATAGATTGCTTTAAGAAAAAGCTGGATGATATCTAGAAGCACAGAATATAACTGGGGATTAAGGATAAAAATAGAGATAACAGAGACTGTTGATCCAGGGAACATCCAATTGCCTCATGGAATCAGGAAGGAATTGTTTCCCCTGATGAAGCAAATTGTACCCGGGGTTTTGTTTGCCTTCCTCTGGACCAACTATGTCTTATAGGGTTTTATAGCTGGGATATGATTATTTCCGTAGTGGTTGGACTTGATGGACCTATGTCTTTTTTTAACTTAACCTACTATGTAACTATGTATTATTACAGAATAAGGCTACAAAGACACGTCAGATGATTCTCGTACGATATCAGCCATGAGGCAAGAATCTGGCGTGTGTACAGCGCTCGTCCTTTTTCGTTCATGGATCCATCCTGGCAGAATGACGAACAATCAAAAATAGGAGAGAGTGCAGTGGGGTGCCGCTCCATCATTCTCCCCCTCCATAGAGCAGCGCTGTATGTACAGAGCTCATTCAGTCTTTTGTCGTTGGAAAGGATTGTGAAAGATC
>NW_027321143.1:0-2427 GCF_032062135.1 Pyxicephalus adspersus | reverse complement strand
ACACACGTACAAAAATAGTTTTTGTGTAATAGTGTATGTATGTGTATATATTTATATTGCAACCGGTGTCTTCTGAGAAGCCTTCCAATTAATTATTAAAGGTTGTTCCTTTAAAAAAAAGTCCTCTTTGAGTAAGAGTTGTGTTTTGCTTTTTGAAGGTTCTTTCCTGCCATTCGCCTAATGGAACATCCACAATGATGAAGCCGCTAATTATGTTAGTCTGCAAGAAGTATTAATTATGTGAACCTTGACACTGTTTGTGGTATTACAAAATTAACCACAGTGTTTTAACACATAGCTGACAATGAAATAGTGAAATAGTCTAGTAAAGCTGCCTGTAAATGAAGATGGTTTTCAAACAATGTCATGCTAGGACAACTGATTAATATTATTCTGAAAGTTACTTAAGGACAAGTGCAGTATGAAGCTGTGATGGCACCTAGTCAGTTCAGTCAGTCATTTACATCATTGGTCAGTCATTACCATCTAACAATAGCTTTAGGAACATTTTCACTGTCTGTGCATTCAATTCTGCAGCTTACAATATGGTGTGTGTGGGGTAATGTGTGCTCTTAACTAGGTTTTGGTTGGCCTCTGGTCATTTAAATACAGGGTTGCAATAGGAAGGTAATCTGTGGCCAATGTTTATTATGTTTTTTTCACCCTTATTTAAATCATTGGAGCATATAAACCAACCTTTCCCAATCTTTTTAATATGGAAGAATCCCCTAAAATAACTTTCAGGTCTTTGAGAACCCCTGCTATAGTTACTATTTTTATAGCTCACTGGGTATTGGCTTTGTGGCCAATAGCAAGAATGCTTTCTTTACAAACATTCAAAAGATTTTCAGGGTTTGTTCAACTAACCTGCTCAATCAACAGTGTTCTCCCCAGCCCTTTTAGCCGAGCACACCACCCGGCGCTTTTCAGCCACCACCTGGCTGTTTTGGTGGTTATTGAGGAGCTACAATTTCTTCCCACCCAGCCTAAAAAAAATTATGGGTTGAGCACTGCTCAAGGAACACCTAGCAACCTCTAGAGAAACCCTATGGTTTCACAGAACCCAAGAAACGCTGATCTTGACAGAAAACCTTTTTTATAGCCAAAGCAGCACCCCTGGGGATATCCTGCAATCCAGTAGGCCTGAGCACTGCTGGAAGCGGCATGGGTCGGGTTCAGAAATAGGGTTACTAATAGTTAAAATCTACATTTTGGGGGTGATTTGAGGACCTCAAACTAAAATTGCAGGCATTTGGAGGTACCATCAGCTTCAATTTGTTGTTATGCAGGGCTACAGGTACACTTCTATAATCTAAATGGGAGACCTAGTTCAGTATTCTTAAGCCAGCTGTGGGCCTGTAGAATAATGTAAAAAGCAATCAATGCCTCATAATAAATTTAGTCTATATGTCCATTCAGTACATTTTTTATGTAAAGGGATCCATCTTTTCCTTTATAGGAAGTCTCAAATTAAAGCTGCTATTCTCTGACTTGCGGGCCACATCTAGTTCTCAAAATAGTATGCAGCCCTAGATTGAGAAAATAGCAACTTCTGTCTGAGATGGTGCATACAGGTAGTTTCGATTTGTCATGGATTCTATATACTATTATGCTAAGGAGTATGTAAATGCAGTCCTTACAATCTTTTATAATCTTTGCATGTAAATTAATTCTTAAGTGGTTTTAGCTTTTTTAAATATGAAGCTTTCATTATCCTGCTGTGAAGATTCTTGTTAAGTCAAGTCTTGTTATAGGGTGACAACACTTTATCACTGAATTCCAATGGTGCTCCTGCGTTGTCTTCATGCCACATGGTGTTTCGATAAACTGCAAGTGGCTGATTAATACATTATGCATTAGCATGGTTGTCTATTTATCAGAAGTCATCCATTGCTGTACATGCATTACATGTAGGTTTCCAGTGGTTGTATAGATTCTGCAGTGCTTAGTGCTGAGGTTTATATCTACCTAAAGTCAATACCTATTCATATGTTTTTTACTTTGTGTCTACTGTTTTCATCTTGTATGTCTGCCTACATTTTAGCAACAGGGCATTTGCTGGAAAATGCAGTAAAGCTACCTGCAGGAGATTTTATTTACACAGGAACAGTGCACGGCATGCCTGATTTAGCCCGGTCCATTGTTTTTACCAGCGTGGGCATTTTGCTGTTGATTCTTAATTGCTAATTGGAAAGTAATGATAACTGGATCCTAAATACCCTTAATGGTCGTGCTTTAATTTTTATACACAGTAATTCTTGTGGATATCCTATAACAGTTCTCTGTTTTTAGGTAACTAGATATATTTATACTTTTCAATTTTAGTATTGTTTTTGTCAGTTGCCAAGAATGAATTCTTGTAATTATTTTTGGAAGGATTTGCAGGAGGTGCTTGTAATGTGTCAAAGCAGAACTAAACTCTTAAAA
>NW_027321142.1:0-2427 GCF_032062135.1 Pyxicephalus adspersus | reverse complement strand
ACCTGAAAGAGTACCGGGTGAAGACAGGGGCAACTCGAGTGAAGACAAGTGAGTGTAACTAAAATGTTACGATCAAAAGGGTAAGTTTATATTATTGCAGAAAGAACTTCACCTGTCTTTCTGCATTATTGAACCATCCTGTGTACAATGCTTTCTTCATCAAGTTGTGTTTTGCTTTAACACCTTTTAGTCCTCAGGTGATATTATTAAAATATGTTGTAATACTGTAGAAAAGCGTGAATTGTGATTGACCTCTTTTGCAAATTGTCATTGTCAATTGTAATTTGTAATTGCAAAATGACTATGGCTCTGAAGTAAACCAGCCATTAACCATGCCACCTTCTAGGTTTGGGTCAATAAATGAAGTTGGACTATGCCATTTAATTACAAAGTGGGCTGACTTTTTTCAGTATAGCATGACCACACAGTCATTGTACTTTATGACTCTCTTTGCTGATAAACGTTCTTTATTCATGGAGATGAGCGCCATTGCCAGTCAGCTAAATACAGCTTTTCTTGTACAATTTGGTCAGGATAATTGTAAATATAAGCTAGGTTATTTTGCAAATGCTGACCATACCATGCCATGTATGTCAAGGCAAGAATATTTTACATATTTTATATTTGTTAATTGTAGCACAAATCACAATGATCTAGTAAGGCTTTGCACACTGTTATCATGAGCCAAGGCTTTTTTTAAAATTAAATAATGCACAAAGTTACACTGTTCTTCACAAAGCAGATGCCACTTGCATTTAATGCAAATACTGCCATTAAATTAATTTTACAAAGCTGGATTGTAGAAAGGATCTCTTCTTAAGTAGATGCCACTTGCATTCAATGCCAACATGGCTGCCAGGGTTGGATAAAGGACAAAATAGTGCATGTGACCACAGATTGCAGGTACTATTCAATATGACACGGATAATCGTTTCCTTATTTTCAGTGTTACGAATATTTATCCCTTAAGTAATAAACTTGTCTAGGCCCTCTGATAGAATAATTACATGTGTCTGTTATCTGGCTTCATCTTCTGTGCCTGAGGCTAAATGTCAAAATTGGAAGTCAGGGGTTAAGGTCATGGTATGCTTTCTATGCCTCCTTGCAGCTCCTGAGCTCACATAGTGATATCAAAAACACTGGAGCTGACAGCCTGGGTTATCACAATGTGGTCATTCAGTATAACTAATCATCTATGAAATGGGTGAATTATTGTCAATGTTCTTTATTTTTTCAACTAAATTCAGTTGTTATGAATACTTATTGAATATTATTAGAAATATAACAATTATTATAAAAAATACTTTCTGATAAAGCACTGTTTAAAATATAGTAAAGTATGGTTTATTTACCATACTTTACTACATTTTATAAAAGAATTGATATATTTTTTTCATTTCTTTAATAAATTAATTATTTTCAACATTTTGTTATTCAGTAAGAAAGCTTCACATTCACAAAATGCATTAGTTTATGAATGGACAAGTATCCCCATTCAAAACCTCTAGTGCTCACTGATTGGAAAGCTTTCCTCAGCCAATCAGAGAGCACTAGAGGTATTGAATGGGGAGACATGTAACCCATTTAACCTCCAGCCACCCTGCAATCTTATTTTTTTTCTCAACTTCTTGCTCGATTGGCGAATTTACACCAACTATTCTCGCTTACAATTTTGGTAAGCGAGAACGGCCGAATTTGTTGAGAGATCGAATTAAAAACTTGCTCGCTTATCCCTAGTGACAACATTTGAGGAGGGCCGGTTGTTTAACCCCCCCTAGCATTCTAATTCTCTCCGTATTCCATGCATCAAACGTTACATTTTACATTGTAGGCCAATAATTCTTAAGCAGAACTCACCAAAATATGTCCAATATTTAATATACTGAATAAATGTAATAATAAATTTTAAATAAAAAAACACAAAAATCTGTTAAAAAATAGTTAAACATGTAATATAACTGTACAGTAACATGTATAATATATGTATAATATAATTATATATATATATATTATATAAAGATTTCTGGTGTATTGAACTCAATACAGTTATTTTGTTTTGAATCTAATACAAAATTATTTGAATTTCCCACCCCTCCTCCCACCTGCACCAATGCATGCACTGATGTCCCCAGGAAACCCCCGGAGATCAACTCTGCACACGTCGGGAGAAGAGTGAACAAAGAAGACGTGTCTGGAGGAGCTGTAGGGACAAGCAGGACGCCATGGGACTACAGCTGTTCATGCATATCATGGCTGTAAGGAATGAATGAAAATCCTTGCTTAGGGGTTACATTGTTCTGGCCTAGCCAATTAAGATGTTTGAAGACCTGGAACCTGAAAGAGTACCGGGTGAAGACAGGGGCAACTCGAGTGAAGACAAGTGAGTGTAACTAAAATGTTACGATCAAAAGGGTAAGTTTATATTAT
>NW_027321141.1:0-2428 GCF_032062135.1 Pyxicephalus adspersus | reverse complement strand
TATTTCAAGGGTCCTTCTTGGGTAAAAAGGTTGAGAAAAACTGACCTACAGGTAAGGAAACGTAAACACAGGTTCACTTTAATCTGATTACTTCAAATTAGCTATTTTGATAAGACATATCCCTTTAATGCAGCTACTAGGCAGTTTCTTTAGAAATAAAAACAACATTTATTTGCACATTTTAAATTATTCTGTTTTATCTACAAGACATGGCCTTTAATGTATCTACGTAGTAAAAAAGTATTGATTTCCATATTAGTCCAGGAGAAAAGAAAACTGTTTTTTCAGCCTGCTGTAACATTGGGCTTGATCTAACATAGGTTTCTAACATCATCGATTGCTTCTGGATATAAGACCTGAAAATGTAAATTAACACTGAAAATGTACTCTACAGCCTGGAATAAATGTCCACAATCCAAATTAAATACTTAAAAGTTAAAATGCAATAAAAACAATAAATAATAATAAACATATATTGATTCCAAGTAAGATTAATTGCATTACACAAAGAAGTATACTTTGAGCTGAAATGGCTGAGACCAGGAAAAAGCGTTCAAGGACTACCATTATCTGAGTACATCCATTTCCATTATATGCGATAACAATGCAAGTTACCTGCATCAAAATGTATTGTATTTGCAGGCTATGAAAGAAATAAATTGTCTCACAAGATTTATGTCATTGTTTTATCCACAGAAAATGTGTTGTTGATAGTTTTAATTTATAGGTGCTAATGGGACTGTCATATCATGAAAGCTTTCCTTTTCTGAAAAAATACTAAAAAATGGTTATGTTAGAGTTGTGCAGTCTCAATGCAAAACATATAATCTACTTAGCTATTCAGTAAGAAACTTGACTGCAGTGTTTCCCTTACTGACTTCAAAATTGCATATGCAATGGTATATATAAAAATACAGGACAGAAATATAAAAAACCTTTTGGATGAAAATAAAAAAAAAACACAACATAATACTAGAAAAATGAATGTTTGGAACATAGAAACCTTTTTGGGATCAAAAAAAGGGGAGAGGAAATAATATAGTGATATAAGTATGAGCTATGGACATGTTTACCTGTCCTAACACATTTTTTGAATAATAGTGTTCAGGTCATCAGGGTTATGTAGAACCCTGGGGCTCCTCCAGAAGTTGCCAGGGGCCCCTTGAGCTATGGCTGATTGGCCTGCCATAGGAATGTGTCTGCATATTGCCAAGACCAACACCACTTACTATAGCCATCTGTATGAAACCAAAATACTCTTTAGCCGTCTGTAAAAGTGGCATTCTTAAAACATTTTTTCTCAATGAATATCACAGCTCAACTGTGGTGGTAAATACTATCAGCAAAAATGGAGAAGAAACATTACAGACTTTGTGAAATAAGCATATCTTGCATATTTTGGTAATTAACTGGGTGACCAAGATAAGTATTGGGCTCCCCATATGGTATGCAAAACTTGTGTAGAGTGTCTACGTCAGTGGAAAAATAAACTGAAAAGTTTGAAATTTGGTGTACCTATTGTATGGCGAGAGCCCAAAAATCATCATCATAAGGATTGTTTTTTTTGTGCTGTGAATGTAAAAGGTTTCAGTCGTTACAAGAAAAACAAGTGGGAGTACCCTGATTTGGAATCAGCAACACAACCTGTGCCACATGGTGCTGATGTTCCCATACCAGTGTTCAGTACACTCCCTGATATTCCTGTATCTGACATGGAGGATATACAGGGTTTGGAGTGTAATCCAGGAGTTAGCAGTGGAAGTGAATATGAAGGAGGTGTTTCATCAAAGCAGCAGTTCTCCCAAGAAGAGCTCAATGATTTAATAGGTGACCAAGTCTCTCAAAACAAGCATCTGAACTTTTAGCATCAAGGCTAATAGAAAAGAACTGTCTGAGACCGGAAGGTAAAATAACAGCTTATAGGACAAGAGAGGTGACACTCCTACCATATATCAGTGAAGATGGAGAGTTTGTGTACTGTTGTTAACATCCCTGGACTAATAGCCTATATGGGATACCAGAATACTGAGCAAAAGACTGGCGGCTTTTCATAGACAGATCCACTCGAAGTTTGAAATCTGTTTTACTGCATAGTGGCAACTGCTATGCATTAATTCCAGTTGGTCACTCAACAAAACTTAAAGAAGAATATGAAAATATCAAAATGGTCTTAAAAAAGCTTTGCTATCATGAACACCATTGGTCCATGTGTGTTGATTTAAAAATGGTGAACTACCTATTTGGACAGCAAAGTGGATACACAAAGTACCCATGTTTCATCTACTTGTGGGATAATAGAGCAAAGCAGGAGCCAATGGTTGACAAAGAAAAAAAAATCATTCTCCCTTTACTACACATAAAGTTGGGATTAATGAAGCAATTTGTTAGAGCTCTGAAAATAGACGATGATTGCTTCAAATATATTTGT
>NW_027321140.1:0-2430 GCF_032062135.1 Pyxicephalus adspersus | reverse complement strand
CCAGATGCATCAACAAGCTATTTGAGGACCAAAGAGTAACCACGTGCATTGGTAGGCCAAATGAGAAACAAAAAGCAGCAATGTGCATTGGTAACCCAGATGTAGTTAAAAAGATGGGTGCTTTGGTAGCCAACATGTGGTGAGAAAGGCAGCCAGATGCATTTGCAGAACAAGGGTTGGTATAAAGGGGGTCTGGGGGGCTTATTTGATATCTAGAAATCCCCTTTAATAAGTGGGTCACCAGATGTCTGCCCACCTACACCCTGGGAATGAGTAAATGAGTACAGGAAGTAAGGAAAATTATTATCACTCCCTTCACTTTCACCAGCTCAACTTTCTTTTTTAAAAAAGCTAGAAAAAAAAGCCTATAAAAACACCCAAAAACATCTGTTTAAGCCTTTGCAAAAGCCTGTATAGGCTGTACAGCCTGTAAAGCTAGCATTTTAGCCTGGAATTGTTCCCAGATACCTAGCTCTCCAGAGTAGGCAATTGGAGGCAGTAAATTCTGCATTTTTTTAATGCAGGTCTGAACATAGCCTTTATTTTAAGATTTTTATGTCTTTATGTCCTTTAGGGATCAGTGAATGATCCAGTTTTACCCAATTATCTTTAAAATATAGTTGTGCTGATTACATTTTAATGGATTTTTACTAAAGTTTATGAAGTAGCTATTTTTGCCTTCCAAATTGAGTTAGTTTTAAAACCCATTTTCTTGTAGTGGTCTCTAATGATGCTGCTCATTTTCAGCCTGTAGCCCAGACATGAAAATGAAGGCCGCCACCCCTTTAAAGAAAACTATAGTTCCACATTCCAAAGTTGCAAGCAGGCAGGAATTTTATTGCAGAATTGCAAGCATAGTAAGTATGACATCACTGCCTGGCCAATCAAGATGGCTGAAGTTCTGACACTTGGAAAGGACGAGATGCAGATAGTGGCACCTACAATGGAACAAAGACAGGTATATGTTGATAAAAAATTACAATCAGACAGGTATGTTTTTTATATTGCACAACGGATCTCACCTGACCCTTCTGCAATAAAGAACCCAGCTGGTCGCAATATTTTAACATTTATTTCCACTTCCACTTATAAGTACGATCTGCTTTAAAGTGTATTTCAACTTTTAATTAGCTTAACTTATTGGGGTCTCCATGACACATTAGTTATGCAGCATTGTGCCCACAAGAGGGACTGAATTGGAGGCACACTCCATTCCCACTCCCCCTTTCGCCATCAGCTTTTGATTAATGAAATTTGTTTCTGCATCTAGTATTTATCAAACAGTGAGGCACTCAAGAGCCTGCCCCTTGGATTAAACAGAAGAATGGTGTGTGTGTGTGTGTGTGTGTTGAATTTAGATATCGGTTGAAAAGGACTTTTCCATCAATGAGTTTTATAACACAGTGGTATCATATTATTGAGTATAAGTATAAGTATTGGTAAGCTATGACTATTGGCACTAACTGTGTATCTCACTGACTGCATGTGCCTATTATCCAGGGCTGTGTCTACTCCAATTTCTGTGTGAATTAGCTGAAGCTGGCCCACACCAAACTCTTTCTGAGCAAGCAATCAAACCAGGGACTTTAAACATCAATGGGAACTCTGCATAACACACAAAGGGAGAGGCTGAGAGGAGAATGTAAGTTTGGGAGTGGAAATAAAAAACAAAAATAAAAAAAGAGCAGCTGCATGAGTTATGAGGCTGTTTTATTAATTGTTTATGGAATCCTATGTATCTGCCGGTAGAATATGTAATCTGAAAAATTTTTTTGAAGGGGTAAGGGAACCTTAAGCATAAGCAAAAAAAAAGAGTTCTGTAGGTTTCTGTTGAATGATTTATTTTGTATTGCTATATAGTTATGTTAAAAAAGCAATTGCTATAATAAAAACACTTTACAACCTAAAATATTTGTAGACATTTGCAGTATGTGCTTATAGGAATGCATACAGTTTTTTTGTTTTTTTATATCAGTCAACTGAACTTGCTAGACCTTCTTCTTGAGGTACTCTGGTCAACATACATATAGCCCAGTAGATGTTACATCTCTTGAGGCAAAGAGGGCTTAATAATAACTTTTCAACAACTTTTCTCTATGGATCATGTTTATATTTAAACTGGGTTATCATATCCTTGTTTATGTCTGCCCTTTAAAGTCTCTTCTCAATGGAGAATAGCTACCGGTAATCTTTTCTCATACCTGAGCTCCTCTATGCTCTGATATTCTTATCAGTTTAGTTGCCCTTCTCTGCAGTCGTTCCTGTTTTAGAAATGGTCCAAAATTAATTAAATCTAAATCGCATAGTCTAAATAAGATCTTAATAATTATATGTACAGTGGTAAAATTATGTTTCACTCTAGTGTCTATACTTTGTAAGACAGAAAAGTATTTTGCTTGCTTTAAAAATTGCTGCTTAGCATTGCATGCT
>NW_027321139.1:0-2430 GCF_032062135.1 Pyxicephalus adspersus | reverse complement strand
TCAGGAATGACTGACTTTGGACGAATAGCTCGTCCTCCCCTCTCTAACAGAATTATGCCGCATGTACAGAGCTCTTTCGTTCACCCATCACTGGCAACATTCACAATTTGCGACAATCATCTGATGTCTGTATGCGGCTTAAGATTTAAATAGGCGGAGAGAATCAAAGTATTTACGGGACTGATAACCAAAGAGTTGTCCTGGAAAGTCATTTAAAGGATGACAAGTAACAAGGATCTACTCACAAGCCGGTTTAAGAAGGCGGCTTAAATGGCTTCCACAGCAGATCCCTGTTGCTTTTCATTTTAGAAATGACATATCAGAATGAGTAATACAGTTTATGGACTATACAACATGTCCAGCATGTTCCTTCTTGCACATAAGGTTAATATTATCTGTGTCTCAGCTAGGCAGATTTATCCTCCCTAAGGTCCTGGTCACAATGGTCACCAGGGCAGATGGGGATGGGGTACATTACACCAAGACACTTGTGTGTGGTCACTTTACAGAAATTTCTTCTCACTTTTTGTTCTGTTTCTGACACAGAAAGTAAATATGACTTACCCCTACTTGGGGTCAGATGGAACAAAACCTGACTGAGGCAATAATATTTCCTGATGCTATCCATAACCAAAAAGGAAATTTACTTGGCTCCAGGTATACTTTAAACAGTCAGCTGTACACATCTTTATTTCCCAACTTATAGAAATGACAATTAAAAGATTAGACAATTTCACAGCCAATCAGACCATTATTTCTAGAGAGAGAGAGCTCAGATAACATTTTCAGATTAGCCTGAGTATCCGGTCATGTGTAGCAAAGTCAGATGCTACAGATTTAGTTGTCAGACGTTCTTTTTCCCTTTTATAAAGGCTGTTCTGTTTGACGTAATCAGGTTTCCTGCATTCACTGATACAACAATATTTCCTCATATTGTTTCAGATGTACAAACAATACCACATGAAGGCTCCGAGTACTACAGTATAGACTCATCACCTCCCACACCTCTGCAAATAAGTGTGGCGAAAACAGGAAAATGTTTGCTGGAAAATGTAACCTATGAGAAAGTGTTTGGAGAGTGCAAAAGTTTACTCCAAACAAAAGTTTATTATAAAAAATCATTTAGGGGTAATAAAGGAAATAATAGGGGGCTGTGAGCTAATTACAGCAAGAAGTAAAAAATTTACAAGATGTTTTTTGTGTTGTAGGATCTCTATATATATATATAGAAAAGTGTCATGGGTTCATCAGACGTAAACATTTAATACAATGAGATATTGTGGGGGAGATACTTCCTACATACACACCACTTCCTGTCAAATAATCCTCTAGAACAATACAAAACCAACTATTAATTTACTATGGTTCATAAAGTATAGAAGAAGTAAAAGGGAAATTAAGAGTGTATAACACATACATATTTTCTGTTTACGCAAACGTAAACCAGGAAGTCATTTATGACGCAACGTCACAGTATTACTGTTTGCTGGGCGCCGTTAAGATTTCTGAATGACAGTGTTGATATTGTGCCAATTAGTGTCCCAATTTGATATTCTGTATATCAGTGAATATGATGAGAAACCCACCCAAGGACTCCTCAAATGAACTGAAGTAGCCTTATTTACTGGTGATTAGATACGAATATGTACATCAGCTGATGAATTGTTTTAACAGAATTTTGTGGTATAAAATATACAAAAAGAATAATTAGCAAAAGAGGTTTTCTAATCTGTCCAATTGACTGCCACCCAACACAAAAAGGGTTCTAAAAAGGGAAACTATCACCTAAAGGATATGGTTATTTTTTTGGCATTTGTTTCTATTCAAGAGAGGACCACCATATAAGAGGCACAAAGAGACAGGAGTAGTAAACAAGGGCAGACATAAGGAGGTCCAATTGTGCAGCTGCACAAGGGTCCCAGACCTTCCTCAGCCATCAGGTGCCTCAAGTTAGTTCTGCACAGGAACCCACTGTTGGCTACTTCCAACACTGGCAGTAAAACATGGATATTACGCATGCACTTGTACAAAGAAAGCAGAATCTGCACACATATTGAACAAATATGGCTTCCTCTATATACAAATATGCAGAAACTGTAAAAGTTTGTTTTAACATAATATTATTAGTAAAATATTGACTTGTGATCATCAAATTCACATAAAGATCTAGAAAATTGTATCACTTATGTGGCCCCAGGAAGACCTGTTTAGAATTTTATGCACATACATGACTAGTTCACGTAATTCCACAAACCATTTTGCGCCAATACCAATATAAATAATAAGCCTCTTTAAAAAAAAAATCAGTAACACATAAGAAGAATCCATGCAATTACTATGTGCATAGTAACATAATGGCCCTTACCAGAATATTCTAAGACAGGCATGGGCAAACTACGGCCCTTGGATGTAAGCACTAATTGGTTACAT
>NW_027321138.1:0-2430 GCF_032062135.1 Pyxicephalus adspersus | reverse complement strand
TTTGAACCATTTCTTGTATCCATAGCCAAAGCTTTCTCAGGTTTAGATAAAGTGGTGAGAAGTTAGAACCCTTGTTAGGTTTTTATAGTTGTCTATGTTGGGGGGCATGTTCATATGCTATATTTGTGCGGTATATCCCTATCATTGGGTCTAAAAACAATGAAAAATATTCTTTTTCGAGTTGTCCACAGAACAGGAATAGAGGGGGAACATTACAATGTGGATAACTGAAAGAGGTACTTCCCTCAATTTGAGATGTTCCACTGACTTCCTGTATCTATGGGACAATATGAAGTTCCCCTAATCAGACACATGCACAGTTTTTGGCCATCTCTTCTATCCACTATTTTCCATTTTTTTTATTGATTGTATTTGCAGTATAAAGTTTGAGTGATAAATATGAAATGTTTGCCCTTTTTAGGTGTGTGTATAATTTATGCAAAAATTTAGCAAATAATTAATACTTCCCTAGTTTTTGCCTTTCTGTTTAAAAAAAAAAATCAGCTGAAATGTTTTTTTTCCTATTGCATAATGTTTGTAAAATCCCATACTGACATTGGGGGGCATATGAAAGGGATAATCACTGTGTTTTTGGGCCAGGAAGATTCACCTGGTGGCCACTGGAATGGAGGGTGATGGGAAATGAAAATTCTTACACAAAGTGCTACTAGTTAGAAACTATTGTCAATGATGATTTTTTTAGAAATTGCTGAAAGTTTTGTTCATTTGTTATCTTCTTCTTTAAAGGCTTTGTTAATGAAGATTGATTCCTTTCATTATATTCAACTTGGGACAGTATATCGGTAAGGTACTATAACCCTTTTATTTATAAATCTTGTTAATTGTAAATTCTAGAACTGCATTCATGTTTTAATGCAAACTTTTATTACTACTATCACTGTTTTTGGAATCATAGTTACGCTTGCAAAATCCTACAGGCCATTATTGCAGAAAGCACATTGCCTGCACACATGGTTCTCTGCCTGTTCACAATCTACTTGTTGTGATTAAAGTACGCATTGGCTCAGTATGTGGTGGCAGGTGTGCCTGGTATCCTGGCATCCCATGGGCTTTTAGATTGCTATAGAAACTAAAATTGATAGTGTAGTCGAACTGGCAAATAATAAAAAAAAAAATTTCTGCCATATTTAAAAATTAAAATCCCAAATATCCTAAATATATTAATAATTATTATTAATAATAGTGTAAATCTGTTATCTGTCTCTGTACAGAAGCAATCAGAATATGAGAGAGAGTGGGAGCTGTAGAGGACATTTGAATGTGCTACGTGCAAATGTGATTCCAAAAAACATGCTAACAAATTTTAGAGGTCAGAGTGAGCTGAGGGGTGAATTTCTGCTGCTCCTTCGCTGTCTGACAGACTGGGGACAACTTCCATATGTTTGAGCTCTGTATTTTTCTGGAGTCCCACTTTGTTATTTGAAGTGCAAATTCCCTAAATGTTGCATCTTTTGTACCTCTGCTGATATTGTTTTTTCTATGTCGAATGTTACCTAATAAACATCTATATACATTTTTAGACTTAGGGAAAAACATATGGTCATTAGTAGTTGAGGAAACACTGGTGTACTTTGTTCTCATGCATTTGCTGGTTGTTTTTCTACTTTTATAGTAGCTTACTCAAGAAAATTGAGTCCTCTTTGGGGGCTCATGATAAGCCCTTATGTAAGGGCATAAGGTGCATTTTATGCAACAATGTAGCTGTTTCTTTCTATTATAGATTACTCCAGCAACAGTTCCGTGGGATAGGATTGCACAATAAATTGTTGCTCATTAGCCTTGCTAAGCCACTCTTGGATATAAAATGAGGTCTGAAGTAAATTTAACTGGCTGTGTTTGGCGTCAGCACTTTCTCATTTCTAATCTGTAATTAACAATTACCCAATGTAGAAGTAATCTTTTAATCTGCCATTTGAAACTGTTTCAGCTTCATTCCATGGTTTTATTATCCGTTGATATTGCAATCTTTATATGGAATAAACAGTCTTGCCTAGTGATACTCTGTAAATAGTAGTATGAAAACAAAAGAATACATTTTAAATATTAATACACAGATCCCTTATTAATAGGTGTTGCATAGAAAAAACCCCCCACAGTCTGGCATTGCCACTTGCCTGGTATTCCTCAGTAAACTTGGCTTATATTTTCATTCAGTACAGGATAACAAAGTAACTGTTATAGGAAAACTAATGTGTGGACATGTTGATATATTGATTGAGAAAATGTATTAAAAAAAAAAAAAAATTTGCAGATCTAATCTTAGCCCATGAAGTAGAACAGTTTTATGCTCCTATAAATTTCACACAAATCGCAAGAGCTGTGTTCTTTATTTACATTTATGACAACTGAAAGCCTAAATAGATTCATCAATTGCACATAATGTATTTTGCACATCACCAGCCTAAAAAA
>NW_027321137.1:0-2430 GCF_032062135.1 Pyxicephalus adspersus | reverse complement strand
CGTTGCTGACCAAGAAGGAAGCATACCATTTTAAGGTCAACACAGATGACCCAATTGTGTTGGTGATATTGCAACAACTCAATGACTTTATGTCTGCATTTTCTTCACAAAGAGAAACTGAATGGCCAATTGAGACTGACCAAAATATATTTGTGAAGGAGGACACACTTTAAGCACCGCTTTGAGCTATCGATGAATAGCTGCCATTCAGTTGAGGTATAGATTGGAATTCCCAATTCCTCCAATAAACCAGATATGTTATGGCAATACACTGTCAGTTCTAAAGTACTGCAGAAATGTTTTTTCTTTGGTTTGAAAGTACAATACCTTTGTTCCTTTTTCAAGTAATTTTTCTCACGCAGTCTTGATGTTAGGAGTTCTGAAGCCGTCTTTGATAGTTCCATATCATGTGCCAAATCACTCAACTCCTCTTCAGTTTAAAACCCTTCATCATTGTTGTCACCTAGTTCATCACCATAATCATGTTCTTCAAGAGAGGGTAGTGTAATGAAAACCGACACCGGGTTTTCATCTGAATGGGCCACTGGGCGTATAGCCGATGGTAGACTAGGATACTCTTACATTTATTTTTCTTGTTGTATCATGAAGTTTTCACTATACAAAAGTAACAGTCACTGAAATGATCTCCTGGCTCTCACTAAACCATAGGTACACCAAATGGCATCTAATCACTGGTCCCCCTTGTCCACATCCGTAAACCCTCGACACACTGTTTGCACACCTTATGAGGGGCCCAAGACTTATTTTGATCACTAAGTTTAACTTTGAAATATGGCAGATAGTCTTGCTCTACAAATGTGCTGATGTTCACCCTTTAACTGGGAATGGTGAAACTGCCACAGATAAACTAAAATGAATCAGGGACAGACATGATCTGAAAGTAAGGAAATACGTGTGTAAGTAGAAAAAATAAATTTTGCTTATTCACTACGTAGAGCAGCGCACAATCTCTGACCACACTGTCTTACGTGTTAATAAATAGCCTATACAACTCCATGCTACAGTAATCACAATAACATAAGTGGTAGAGAAAAAAACTGACATGATAGAAGAAAACTAACTGCACGTTCAGAATCAGCATACCTATTTTAGTGTAAATAAGCTTAAAAATTGAGGACAACAAAAAATTTGTTCAAAATTGTTCCCCAGTGTTAGTAAAGTTTGTTTAAATAAAGCAACTGGTTTCTGCCAATTTAACTTCCAATTGGTGTTGAGTGTGTAAATCATTAGAAACAAAGGATAGAGATACGTGGGGCTGGGCAGTTGTGTTGGTTGGGGTGGCTTTGATGTGCTCTATTCCAGTGTTTTTCAACCGCTGTTCCGCGGCACACTAGTGTGCCTTGAGAGATCTTCGGTGTACCGTGGGAAATTATCCAATTTCAGTTAATTGGTCCCAAAATGATTTATTTACTGCAAAAAATTTGTCTTCATTTGTATGTACTAAAACAACAACTATGTAATAACAAAATTAACTAATTCCTATGGTAACCTCCAATGAGACTAACCCATGTCACTTGGTGAATGTGGTTGCAAAACCAAACTTCTGTCTATTAGTTTGCGGTTATTTTTCCATATCTGTGGGATTTTAAATAGGAGCTATTGACTTTTTAATGTTTTTATGTATGTTTTTGAATGCATGGTAGATATCAGCTTAATGAAAATATATGATCTGTAATCAAGAACAATTGGGAGTGTTTATGAAATTCATTGCCACAAGCCAGCCATGCACCTATTCCTTGCAATCTAAATGTGAAATCCCTATACAATCTCCTTTAGATATATAAAAACTATCTACTAGAAACCTTCTTAACAATCCACGTGCTTCATATGTAGTCAAGTGAGTTACTGTACTACATAATTATTGGTAGAGCTACAGAAGATTGTTCATTCAGATTGCAAGTTATAAGGCCAGCAGTTCTAACTGGGTTTATGAATTCTAACTTTAGGGATGGAGAATTTGCTAGATAGCATTGATAGTTTACTGAATGAATTTACTTGTTGCCTAAAGCTGTTTAATAAATTTATATTGTAATTCAGCTGTTTTTTTATCTTTGTAGATAAAAATCCTTCTCGGCACATTCAGTCAGGCAACATGAAATACAAAGAAGATTCATCCAAACTTCTCTCTGGAAATAAGTTTCAAGAGAGATATTTTGTTTTGAGAGAAAGGAAGCTTCTTATCTACAAAGACATAAAGGTAGAATTATTTTAACAATTTGAGTTGTGCTGGTTATATACTTTTTTCATTTTTAAGCTGTTTCCATGTACATTTGTTGTGCTCCATGGACACGTTTTTTATATAAAGTGTATAAAGTTGCATCTGTAAATGGTACTAAAGTGTTTCAATGAATTAATGCACCATGCAAAATGTATACATCTTTAATCCATATCTGTAAGCAGTTTTTTTTC
>NW_027321136.1:0-2432 GCF_032062135.1 Pyxicephalus adspersus | reverse complement strand
CCCCATTACTAGTTGTCAGTGGTTGGATGGAACAAGAAAACTCCATCACTAGTGGTCAATGGTTGGATTTACCAACAACCCCCCATCACTGGTGGTCAGTTTCCAGATGGATCAATAAACCCCTATTACTGGTGGTCAGTTGCTGGATTTAACAACAACCCCTTATCACTGGTGGTCAGTGGTTAGATGGAACAAGAAAACTCTCATCATTGGTGATCAGTGGTTGGATGGAGCAAAAAACCCCCATCACTGGCTAGATACTATTAAAAACCTCCCCACATTGGTGGTCAATAGCTGCCTGGAACAACAATAACAGTTAGAGGGGTTCTGAGGGTGTGTGAGCTAGACACTGAGGGAAGAAGGGTGGCATGCCATCAGACATAGGACCATGCAAGCTTCTGTGGGGTCCTCTGCTGTCTTCCTAATCAATGCAGAAGATAGACTGTCATGGGAGAACCTGGGGGATCCAGCAATCCTGAATTGGATATGATCTAGGGCTGAAAACATCTTCCAACTAATAGCAAATGATACCAGGTTTGCTGGATCACACAGGTTCTTTCATGATAGTCTACCTTCTTCAGTCTTGTAGAGCTTTGATAAGTCTGTCCCATTGGATTGTTTCTATATTCCGAACAGCTCACACAAATTGTCATTGAACTTGTCAGATATTTTTCCCATTTTTCCTGATTATTCTGGCGAGTCATATGGAATTCCCTGATCCGTCTCTCCTCCACTCTTCTTTTCCTCTTGCTCCATTTTCTTTCTCTCTCCCATTCAAGATACAAAAGTATTTCATGTTTTCATTACATCTTAGCTGTGTTGTAATGCCAACCAATTAATGAAAGGAAATGAAAATCTCAGATACAGACACAAAACACAGAACTTGTTTCTGCACGCAGATCTGATAAGCAAATGTTAATTAAGGAAATTATTAATCAATGTGGCATATTAAGGGCATCTTTATTCTGCGTAATGAGAATACTGGAGACAAAAGGTTTATGTTTTATAATTACAACAAACCAGTGGGGTGTAGAGATTTTAGAACTGGAGTCGTTCTATTGAAATGAATATAATCCTTGAGCAGACAATGGAGAGGCTTTTAGGAAGGTTTTCCAAAATATTGGAGGGCGTCTATGAGAATGTGTGATTTTGGAGGAGATCTGGCTCACAGCTATTTTTCCAATTCATCCAAAAGATATTCAGTAGGGTCGAGGATTGGCTTAGTGTGGGACACTCGAGTTCCTCCTGTAAGACCCTCGTCCAGCACCGGTACTCGCCAGACACCAGTCCCCAATCTAACGCGGCACTCTTTACCGATAACAAACCCCGTGAGACTGGTTGCATGTCTCAGGACTTAGTGTGCAAGGGATGGAATCTGGGGATTCGTGGTAACGAATCGCAATTTTTGCAGCCTGTGTGTTATTCATCCTCTCACATCACAAGTTTGTCTGACACTAAATATTACACTATGCAGTCTCTAATGGATTGAAACAAACACAATGGCCCTGGTAGTAAGGCAACATGAGATCTTTGGCTAGGCTTTGTGTCACATGATGTGTGGACAGGAATAATATTATAATATATTTATAATAATATATAATATATTTATAATTATTATAACATAAAGGTTTATGTTTTGCATGTATTGAAAATGATGATGTCAGGTGGAAATGTGGGCAGGCGGGCCAGATGTAGTTCATTTTTGGAATTCTTTGGGGGGCCAAAAAAAGGACATTGAGGGCCAGATTTGGCCCGGGGGCCAGAGTTTGATACCCCTTATATAGAGGTTAGAGGACAGAAGAGACAGAACAACAAGGGACAAAGCACCACAATCCACCACGGGATATCTGCTGGTGGTTCACACGGATTCATTTTTCCTTTTTTGAGTGTCTACATTCAAGAAAAGCACCTAATCCCCATGGGGATTTTTGATGTGGAGCTGCGGGACTTGGACATTGAACTTAGAAGAGTCAACAAACTTTGGACACAATCATAATACAAGTAAAATATGGATGGTTGCACATTTGAAGCTAGTTGCAAGATCCTCTCCTCCTCCTGTGTCTGTATCTGTCTGTTATTTACAACCCCTATTTATTGTACAGTGCTGCGTAATATGTTGGCGCTATATAAATCCTGTTATTAATAATAATAATAATAATAATAATAAAAAATCATGAACCCCCTATAACAGATTTGCACAGCTTTTACCCAAATTCACATTTGTATAAAATACAAGGGCATTGGTTTTTTTTGCATGCATCCAAAGGCGTTAAGAACTGAGCACTTGCAGGGTTCCAAAATCCCAATAGATCTGCGGGCGCTGATCATTCTCCGCCGTCCTGAATTCCTGGCGTTATTCCCTGGTCATTCAGTTTGGAAATTCAATGTTAGAATAGGAGCTCTATTTGTAAGTTATTCCCTCTTCACTTCCT
>NW_027321135.1:0-2433 GCF_032062135.1 Pyxicephalus adspersus | reverse complement strand
GCAGAAAGTAACAAGATCATTAGATCTCTAACAAACAAAATGTTATCTATACTTGCTAATAATGTTGTTTGTTTCTACCAGGATGATCATTTTAATGCAATTGTATAGAGATTTTTAGCAATGTTCTTGTTTGAACGGGGTTAAAAAAAAATCACAGTGTGGGGTTCATCATATATAGTTACACTTACATTTTACTAAAATTCCAGAACATTTGCCTTACTGAGAATTAGAAGCTTGTCATCTTTCTCGGAATATTCACCTCATCACAAAATTTTAGACATGCCTAAACTCTTATTACTATTGCCACAAAATACCTTTCATGACAGGCCCAAGGTTTCAGACTATAAAACAAGCACAGAGTCACTTCTCAGACACTTGCTGCACTATGTATGAACACAAACACCTGTATGATTCCTATAGCAGATGTTAATCCCTGACTTCTGACAATGGTCTTATTACAAGGAGACTGCAAATTTCATTTCAGAAGTGACCAGTCATCTGACTGCATGAGCTCCAACACACTGTATTTTCAATGTCTGTGACAGCTTGTTGTGAAAGAGCTAACAGAGATGCAGAATTATGGAGCGGTTTATTGCAGTAAATGGAGAACATAGCTAAACATTAGACATTGCTGTCATGTAACAAATCCCTATGGATGGTCCATGCGTAGCACATTTTAACTGTTACTTGCTGTAATATTTTGTACCAGGAAATTCTATTTGCTCCTTTAAATAGATCTTCATTCAAATTGTACATTTACTCAAGAACTCAATGAAAATATGCAAATATTGTGATTCAGGAATGAAACCATTCTGGTAAAGAGTATGTAAACCCACATACAAAATGAAATACATTGCAGCTTTTGAGTTCTTCGTTGCTGTGGCTATATTTGTTTTCTTTTATCCGGTTCTATTTTTTTTTTACTTTTACCTGATAATTTTGGTATAGACACACTTACTGTTTTAGGGTGACAATGCTCATACACTTGAGGATGTATCTATGGTGGTCACCCCTGGCTAGGGTAACAAAATGCATTTCCCTCCATAACATAGATATAGGTGTTTTGTACTCAAACTCAAACAGAACATTATTGAATTGGTGGTAGGTCAAATATTAACATTGGCAGATAAAACATGGAGTTATGGACCTGTATTGTAAAGATGGTTATAATGTATTTTGCACCTATATGTAAAAGAAAACCTTTTTTTACTTTTAGATGACTTTTATTTACTTTTAGATGAAATAAGGAAAAGTTAGACCCTTTGCCAGGTTTTTTGCTGTCTGCATCTTCTTTATTTATCCTGGTGACCATTGTTGCTAAAACAGAAATTGATGGGAAATTGAAACACTCTAAGTTGTCATCAGAGAAAGAATAAGGAGAAAATCTCCCAACGTGGACATCTGTTCCTCTGAACAAGTTTCAGCCACAAAAAGCATTTTCTTTGCTTGTGTGTCTTCAGGGCAGAAATTGGATTGAAATCTCCCTAGCAGGGTACAGGCAACAAAAAAAACTGATGGGATTTTTACTGTGTATTCAAAACGTAAAAAACAAATAGCAAGTGGTTCTCTGTTATCAGGCTAAACATTGTCACTTCTTTTGGAATGATCTATTCTGACAAAAGAATATCTTGTGACAATGTAGAATAGAAGTATGATCATGCTACCGGCCAAAGGATGTGAATGTCAGCAGGAAGAACCAGTTAACTGAAGAAAAGGTAGTTCAGCAGTGAGTAAGAGTAGTTTTAATTTTTTTTCAGGGTATTTGTTTTTGGTTATGTTTATAGCCATGATAGGGCCTATTTTATTTTTGGGAATATGGGTTAAATTGTTCACAAGGCAACCTAGGTAACAGTCTATTGTCCAGAAGTGACCAGAGGACCCATTGGTAATCTTCCCAATGGCAGCTAGAATTGACCAATGCTGGCAGGATGTGGTCCCATCCTCATCCCTCCTTGTTACAATAGCACCATTGAATGAAGAGGAAAGATGCAGAATGCAATTCATACCTCCAGCTGCATCCTAAATATCATGTTTTAATAATAAAGCAGCTGGTACTGTGTGTGCTGTTCCCTCCAGCATTGTATACCAGCTGCTAACATGACAGCAAGGATACAACCTGTAATCACCTGCCTGGACACCTGCTATAGACTGCAAGGAGAAGAGGGATAGAAATGTATTTCCTTAAAATAAACCTGTCTTTTCCTATGCAGGTAATAGCAAAGTGTTCCTCTTTTATCTGCCATCCTTTCACTGCTTGACATGGAACTTGAAAATGCAAGGCCTGTTTATTTGGGAGCCCCTGACTTCGCATACAAGTAAGAATAAATAAATGATAAAATAAAATAGAAAAAGTAAAACATGATATACAATATGACAGTAGAAACAGGCACTGGTGATTTCACTATTACATGTTGATTTTGCCAAACATTTTGT
>NW_027321134.1:0-2433 GCF_032062135.1 Pyxicephalus adspersus | reverse complement strand
TAATTTTTCACAAACACAACCTTTTATCATTTTACAGAAATAATTCGTACAAAGACATGAGTTGGTCGTTTTTAAGAGACATTTTAAGCGGTGTCAACAAATACTCAACAGGAATTGGAAGGATCTGGCTGTCAGTTGTCTTCATATTTCGTCTTTTGGTGTATGTGGTTGCTGCAGAAAATGTTTGGAAAGATGAGCAAAAGGAGTTTGAATGTAACATCAGACAGCCGGGGTGTGAAAATGTCTGCTTCGATCACTTCTTCCCCATCTCACAAGTCAGACTGTGGGCTCTTCAGCTGATAATGGTATCTACACCATCCCTTCTAGTAGTTCTTCATGTGGCATATCGGGAAAGCAGAGAAAAAAGGTACAACAAGAAGCTATATGAGAATCCAGGAAGCATGGATGGTGGTTTATGGTGTACATATGTCATCAGCCTCCTATTTAAAACAGTGTTTGAGTTTGGCTTCCTTATGCTCTTCTATAAGTTATATGGTGGGTTTAGCGTTCCACGGTTGGTAAAATGCGATATGGAGCCTTGCCCTAATCTCGTTGACTGTTACATTTCTAAACCTACAGAGAAAAAGATTTTCCTGTATTTTGTGGTACTCACTTCAGGACTCTGTATTATTCTTAATATGTGCGAGTTGGTGTACCTCATCTTCAAATATTTTTCCAAATGTTGTCTGAAGAGATATGCACAAAATCTAACTTCGTCACAGTGCAACTGTAGGAATTATCACAATCCCAAGGATCAAGAAAGTGCATCACAATTACAGGCGACTAATGATTCCGAGCAATAGCCTACACCTGTATGAATTGTATGTGATTAGATATAGACTATAAAAAAGCTCAAATTTTATCATACATAACATATAAGAATATGCTTAATAAAATATATGCAGGTCTTCATCACAGCACTTATATGTCCACAAAAGACCTGACCATATTTCCAATAAATGCACATTTCAATAAAACATAGATTGCCAGATCTCTAACAGGGAACAGCTGCAAGAAAAGCTCATAGGGCTAGAAAGAGGTTCAGTACAGAGACTATCGGAGTAGTGGTGGGGATCATAGGAAAATGTAATGCCCATACAGATTTTCATAGGGGGACTATTTTAGTAAAAGGCAAAAGATTTATATGATCTAAAGAGAAACCAAAGTTAGGGGGAAGGGGGGGTTGTCACATCCACTGAATTATACTGGATGTGATAAGGCCACTGTAGTAAAAGGGCAGGGAGGCCAAGTCCTCACATGGGATTCATTTTACATGTAAATATATAGATTCACTATTTAAATAAGATATTTATTTAGTTAACTTTAGTAAAAAAAAATATTTTATACAGAATTGGAAATAAAAAGAACCTCTCTATAGGAAAAAGGATTAGAACGCTCATGTTTTGTGTTCCCTACAGAGCAGCTCTCTTTTTACAATCACAGGGTAGCTTTCAAATTACGGAAAAACAATAAAGGAATCTTGAACGCCAATGCTTGTATCGCATATATTAATTTGGGAAGGAGTGTCATCTTGATTGCGTTGCATCTACCAAACTACAACAATATTGTTAAATGCCATTGTGAAAGTTAATTTTTAAAATTGTTCAGTAGGGGGAGAAAGTTCAAGGGGTATAGTCTACTCAAATCTCTACAGATCCACACACCCAGATACAGGATCGAATAGGAGGACCACCAAAAGGAGAAGGACTCCTAAGAGTTTGACAAGAGGCTAGTGGGATTGAAATATTAAGGGCTTCCGATTTCTGGTAATTGATTATGAAATGGGACAGGGTTTCATAGTATCAAAGCTCTTCCATAAGATTAGGCAGAAATGTCACCGGTGAAATGACATAGAAAAATAACCACCGCAGGTGGCCACTTTACAGGATAAACCATTAATCCGAACGCCCTGTATATTAGGGTTCTGCCTTATCCTACGCAAAGAAAGGCTCCAACGTAAGTATAAATATCAAAGGTGACAGAGGGCAGCCCTGCCTCATGCCATTCAAGATCCGGAATGGGTCCGATAAGACTCCATTAACCTGAGAGAAGTGAGTACAGCGCCAATATACGGGACACCATTGCATCTCCCAAATCAATATGCTGCAGAGATTCCTCGATAACACCAGTTCAACTGATCAAAAGCTTTCTCTGCATCGGAGAAGAGCAAGAGCTGATGTAGTTTGGTTTGTGCATAATGAATAACGACAAGCGTCTTAGTTGTATTATCTCTTCCTTCTCAGTTGGGTACAATGCCTGTCTGGTCCGGGTGAATTAGACTAGAGAGAAATGGGGTCAGGTACGCAGCTAGGATCTTTGCATACAATTCAGGTCTACATTTAATAAAGAGATGGGTCTGTAGCTGGCACATGTAGTAGGGGGTCATTTCGTTCTTTTGGGATCACAGATATGTGAGCTTCTAAAATAGCTTTT
>NW_027321133.1:0-2433 GCF_032062135.1 Pyxicephalus adspersus | reverse complement strand
ATATTCATATTATCTACTAGAACCCCTGTTCGGACATATTTCTGTAAGTTACAGGTCTACAATTTAAAAAAAAATTTCATGAAAAACAGTGGATCACTTTTGGTACAGAAATCTAGACCTCAGTGTAACGCTTAGGTGGTTAATTTCTATTTTCAGGCTAAGAACATTTTCAGCAAGCACAGAAAATACCTGTTGTTCTTTGAGGTATAGACCCTTTGGCACATGGGACCCAGTCCCAATTGCAATCCATGTGGCCCTTCTTCTTATGCCATTTTCTTATCAGGACCCCCTCTGGCTCTGATCCCCATATCATTAATATTTTTATACAGTATTTATATAGCGCAAACATATTATGCAGCAGCGATCCCTCCAAGGGGCTCACAATCAAATGTCCCTACCTCAGTCATATGTCTTTTAAAAAAGGGGTAAGCCAATTACCTAACTCTATGTTTTTGGGATGTGGGAAGAAAACCAGAGTACCCGGAAGAAACCCATGCAAACACAGGGAGAACCTGCAGACCCCATGCAGATAGTCTCCGGGCCGATGGTTGCTATGGTGATTCTTACGCCTCCAATTTATATACATTTTTGTTTTTAGGTTAGGATATGCTTTAGGGTTCACATACAGGTTAAGATCACATACTACTTCTTATTAGTATTATGTAAGAAATTTGCAGAAGAATCTAAAAATGGGATATTAATCTATACAGTATATATTTTTATATAGGGTTTGTCAATTAAATTATCAGAGGAGAAAATGAAGGGAAAAGTGTGGGTGTGAGATAGTATTTTTGAAGTTCTAATACAATGCTACCATTGTTTCCTAGCAACCATGATTACTCCCGTCCCGTAGGTGATACACAGATATTCCGAGACACTCCTACACCAGTGTGAATCATGGATTCAGCAGCAGTAAACATTACCCACACGAAGCACCAGATACATACATAACCGTTTAACATTATGCTGAAAATCTTAGTTTCCAAAACCACAGAAAAACCCCAAACGCCCTTATGGTTTAACAGTTTCAGGCCCAGCAGAGCTGCCATTGCTCTGATGCACAGAACTGCGGAATTGCCTGCAGCTGTCACTATAAAAATTGAAGTCACGTATGACAGAAAACAGGATGGTAGAAGTGGATTCATTCATCTAATGATCCTGTCTTAGAATCAGTTTGCTTCTGTAGAATTAACCATAATGAGAATTCATGGCTGAATCATCTTTAACCATTTCATTGTCAGGGCAAGCATGGAAGTCATCAAAGCAAAGTCTTGTTCTTTGGGCTTTGGTTTACATGATCTGCGATATTGCATTAATATTTATTTCTTCACACTGAATATGATCTTCACTTTATGCATTTTTCTACCCATAATGATTTTCTTTGCTGATCTTCTATAATTGAACTTTAATGCCTGCTAAAGTATTTGTAATCTGTGCAGCCATTTTTGTCATTCAAGTAATGTGGCCAGACACCACACCCTGGTATTGAACCTCCAAGACATATACAGCACAACTTGGTCAAAGCCACACCCCAGAGTTTCTGATTGGACAATGAAAGATTAGGTAATGTAATGTAACTGTACAGTAGCTTATATAATATATATATAATACAATTATATTTATATTATATAAAGATTTCTTTGTATTTGACTCAATACAGCTTTTTTGTATTGAGTTCAATACAAAGTGATTTGAATTTCCTGCCCGCACCGCCGCTTGCAGCAACATCGCTGGGAAACCTCGGAGATCGTCACTGCACACGCCGGGTGAACAGTGAAGAGAGAAGACATCTCGGGAGGAGCTGCGTGGAGAAGGTGTTTTTTTTTAGTTGTAATCCGATTGTCATACAATGTTGCATGACAATCAGATTGCACTTTAACGCATGTTTCTATTTTTAGCTACCCCGAACCTGGTTTGGGGTAAACGATTGTAGCAAGTTTTCTTACCCCGAACCAGGCTCGGGGTAACCGCCCAGGTGGTTAATAAGAGGAGAAAAAAGTATTAATACCTTTCCGTTACAACATAAAACCCTGTGACCTGTGAATCCTCATCCAAATCATATTTGAATTAGTGTAATTAGTATAGTATCTCTCAGTGATAAATAGGGAGAGAGGAAGGAGCCTTCCATACTTCATCTTTTTACAATTATTCATTCCCTATTGTTTCAATCCTCATTACTCCCTTAATCTTAGGAATACAAAAATACACCTTTCTTTTCCACTTTTACTTTTGCTGGTAACGCTGAGTATTTTCCTATTATTTTCTATTTTCACTTTATCCGATTATAGCATACCGTATTTTTCGCCGTATAAGACGCTCCGGAATATAAGACGCACCCAATTTTAAAGGAGGAAAATCTAGAAAAAAAGTTTCTGAAAGATTATTCCCCTTCTGATCACTCATGTGCCATTCATACCGGTATTCCCCTTCTGA
>NW_027321132.1:0-2434 GCF_032062135.1 Pyxicephalus adspersus | reverse complement strand
AACCATCCAAAAACAGCCGGGTGGTTACTGAAAAGTGCTAAAACGGCTAAAAAGGGCTGGGGAGAACATTGAAGCTTCATATATTAGATTTCTGGTTCTGTTCATTACAGTGAAAGTCTGAATGCTTCTGTGCAGAAGAGAGAATAACTTTTACTGTGGTCACCATCTCCGGTAATAGCTGTCAGAAATGGGATTTTCTTATATTTGGAGTATACTTCTACTTTCTATCATGTTTCTAGTGGACAGGAAGTGCATGAAAAACTTCTTGATGGGGTCACAGAGCGTAATGAACATTCTCTTTTCTTCACATACTACAGGCCTATAAAAACAAAACCTGCCTGTAACATCATTACGTGAAAAACAAACAGGCCAGGCTTACTAAATTCCACTCCGGCAATGCGAGAAGTGAGCTCTACAGCCGACATTTATTATACTTGTTGTCTTTTTTCCTGGCTTCAAGTTGTGAGCTACTAATCACAGTATGACCAGGTCACCAAGTAACTGAATTAGCCCCGCAGTCAATATTTACTTACACTGTCACCAACTATGATCATCACCTCTGACAAAGTCAACAGTGACTTATCAAACAGATTGGAGGTTCCAGGGATGCTGGGATCTTGCTGCCTTGTGATAAATTCGGCTGGCTCTGTGCTGCTGCGGACCGTTTTTTAAGGCAAGAAAGCATGGCGTGGAGTAAGGACGGACAACTGGACAGAAGAATTTCCTATTTATAGAACGCTGAAATCACTGAATTCCTAAAGAAATTCCAGATGTGGAGGGGCAGCAAACGCTCCCATACCTTCACAGTGCAGTTGCTGGGGTTCATGAAAACTTTAAAGCTCATCATCCAAAATCCGCCCCTACCTGTCCCCTGAGACCACCAAACTCTTTGTACACGCTCTTATCTCTCGTCTGGACCACTGTGACCTCCTCCTCTCTGGTATTCCAATAACCCGACTCTCTCCTCTACAATCTATTATGAACGCTGCAGCCAGACTCATCCATCCTTCCCACCGCTCCTCTTCTGCTGCCTCTCTTTGTAGTTCTCTACATTGGCTTCCATTTCACCTTAGAATCAAATTCATCTCCTGTGCTTTGCCTTCAAATCCCCACACAGTTCTTGTCCCACTTACATTTCTGACTGGATAGAAAATACTCCCCTAGTCATACTCCGCTCCTCCAATGACCTACTAATGACTTCCTCACTATAACCTCATCACACGCACGGCTCCAACACTTTTCTAGAGCTGCCCCAAGTCTCTGGAATGGTCTTCCTTGTCCTCTCGGCTTGCTACAAATTTCTGCTCCTGCACTCATAAACCATTTTTTTCAAACTTGCCTACCCATCTTCTTCTGTCTCCTAAACCCTCACTACTTCCCATCATTCCATATCCCCCTCCCATTGTGTGATACTTCCCACACCGCCTAGATTGTAAGCTCTTGGGGACAGGGTCTTCTCCTCCTCCTGTGTCACTGCCTGTATCTGTCTGTTATTTGCAACCCCCATTTAATGTACAGCTTAAGATGTCAGACTACGAGTGGGAAGTTTTACTCGGTGAGCCAATCAGATCTTAATGCAAATCATGGTGCTGCCAATCTATCATTGGTCACCAGAAGCTGGAGGAAGGAAGTATTCATGCAACATATATGAGCATGCAGATGACGCAGCAAACCGCTATAGGAAAAAGTGCCGTCACCCCTCTGGCTATGCAGTATGGCAGTGCTGTGTGGATGACAAGACTAGCCAAACAGAATTATAATTATTTGATAGGTAAACAGATCACATATATGCATTTTAGCTACTCGGAGTTCCAGTGTACTGGGACTTTTACGAGAACCACAAAAAAGTTAATGGACCATTAGCAAGATCCGGATATAAATCACACACTGACCTGCAACGATAGAACAACCAAGAGTTGCTGTGAGTTACTACAACAAGCTCAGTTTAATAAATAATCGGCCTCCATGCACTATTTAAACACTAGAAATTATGATTGAAATGTTGGTTTTATTATTTGCGCTATGGCTGCCTAACACTGAGCAAATAATGATCTGCTCTAATATTGACACTAAAAAGCGCGACTCTCTCATGGCAGTTCCAGGGGAAAAAAAAAAGTCTCCTTTCCCGGGCATCACACCACCGAGTGATAATTGCAGGAGACACCGTCATAGACCACAGTGGAGCAATCTGAACAGAGACGGAATAAAGACTCCGACAATATGCTGGGGGCTACGGGAGCAGATTCTACGGCTTATTCGAGGGACCAAAGTGCGCATTAGCTCGGCTTATAATAAAGAAGCAATTAGCTGAAGATCTGTCCAGAGTGTGGCCTGATTTCTGGGCTTTGTACTGAACGCTGGGAAAGAGAGAGAGAGGGAGTTGCACGTTATTAGATAATTAGAAAAAGAAAGAAATAAAGAGGACAAAATCTAT
>NW_027321131.1:0-2436 GCF_032062135.1 Pyxicephalus adspersus | reverse complement strand
TGAACACAAATTTGCTGCAAGGAACCCCATTGGGCACAACGGCTCCTCTCCATATCAGTCAGGTCCAGGTAATCAGGAGGGAATTTGGAATCCTTGTCAATTGTTGTGATTTCCTGTTTTCTTTTCTTGGCTCTATCTATAAATCTGGCTAATGTGCAGGTCTGAACCTCTCCCCTTGTACTCTGTCTGCCTCCATGGCTGGCCTGCTGGAGGGAGCTCATTTTACAGCATGGAGCACAGACAGAAGACACTGGACACCTCTAGGAATGTTTGAGCCTTGCAGGACTTTATGTGGACTGTAGATGGGTCTGTATGAGAAATGCATTGGGGAGGGGGGCTGAAGAGGAGGACATTAGCCAATGGGATTAGAGATGCTTGGAGAAACCTCTGGTAAAGGTTCCCTGTGCAGAAATCAGGAGCTGCACCTAGATAGGGCCACAGCCTTCCTCCAGGTGTGCAGGGGAAACTCGCAGCATCCCCATCCCCCCATGGTCTCATCTGCTGGGGAATCGGAGACCTCTGGGGCCCTTGCAATGCTCCCCAATCCGGCCACTTCCACTCCCTTCTCGGTCAAGGACATCCTGAAGCTGGAGAAGCAGCACCCTGGAGGCCAAGTGGAAGCAGCACCCTGCATGGAGGACAAAGGGAAGGATTCCGAGGATCTGGGGCTCCCCTGCCAGTCCCCAATGGAAGAAGAAGAAGATGAAACTCAGGAACCAAGTAAGTGCAGGGACTGAAAATAATCCCATATTACATATATTGATTCCATAGCATTGTACATAGAACAATAATATATTCTGTACTGTATAATAAATTCTGTACCGCTGGGCCTGGAAAGCAATTCTGGGGTTTATAGTGCAAAGCAACAGGAAATGATTTCACGTGTTAATAAATGGAAATTCTACATGTATTATCAGTAATACAAAATTGCTTTCTCATTATCTCAGATCAGCCCATTACTTACTGGAGATTATTTGCAATCCAGCAATCAGATTTGGATATAATTACATCCAGATTACATGTAATGACATAACATCACACAACATTCTTGTATTTTATAAATACAGAGAAATCGTTAAAGTTTGAAAAGAAATTCAATTTACTAGAATTTAAATCTAAATATAAAACTTAATTATACATTTTTGGGTTTAAATATTAATATATTTTATACATAATACATTTTAGGAATTTAAATATAAATATTGGAGTTTAAAAATAAATGTATCTATAGCAAATGTAGGGTTAAAACATAATTTTATGTATAAATTAATAAATTGAAATGTAAATGTTTCTATATATTATAGAGAGAAAGAGATTTGTATTTCAACTTCAATAATTATAATACTAATATAATATATATTAGGAAAAAATGTAAAATAAAAATAAAAATAAAATGTATATATAAATATAAATTCTTGGAGTTTAAATTTACATTCACATATGAATATGTATATAAAAAAAAATTAAATTTTTGGAATTTAGAAAATAAATTAATAGAAATTTAAATTTAAATCTAAGAGATTTTGTTATAAGAGTTCTTTTCACAAATATGAGGTTAGGAAATATGTTGCAGCTTTTAATTATTTTGTGATCTCTATATTTACCCTTTATTTATATTTTACATTTTATTTAAAATGCAGATCAATAAAAAATTAAAATGTTTTCCTAAACCCAAAACACAGCCCAGAGACTAAACCATTACTGTTGTTAATTTATCATATGAAATCTTCTATATTTATAATAAATCTGGAACCCAGTTATACAATTTATTCCTTTACTAATAATACTCAGGGATTATATTTTATTAGGATTTTGTTACTATATTTTAATTTTGTTCAAAAATCAGTCAGTAAGGAAATAAATTTCATCCTACAGATACAGAAAACAGATTACTAACATTTGCTGCTCACTATTAAAGTCAAACTAAATCCTACAAAAATATATTTTTATTTAATGTTCTTCTAGAACAATCATGTAAAAGCAATGTGAGATTTAAAGTGTGATTTATTTTATTTGCAACAATAGGTGAGGTACAACAATGATTATCTATGAGTTCCTTAACGTATATTAGATATTTCTGTCTTTCTATCTGTATGGTAAATGTGTAACTGAAGAGAAATTACAATTACATCTATGAGTAATCTGCAGAATTTACACCAATCTTCTCTTTTCACCAAATATATTTATAATATTTATATGTGATCAAAGAACTCAACCTTACATTTTGGTTTTTTCATAGTATTTAACAATTCATAAAATAAATAAAATAACCAACATAATTATATATATATATATGAAATATATATATATATATATATATATATATATATATATATATATATATGTTGGTTATATTCATTATTTATGAATTGTTAAACACTATGAAAAAAACAAAATGTAAGGTCAAGTTCTTTACATATATATATATAATTTTAA
>NW_027321130.1:0-2437 GCF_032062135.1 Pyxicephalus adspersus | reverse complement strand
TTGCAACTTTCTAGTAACAAGCATTTACATGGTTAGTTCCTCTCTGTTTACAGGTAAACTGTAGACGTCATAGTAGGTTGGTAATATTTGGCAACTAAAGTAATGTTACACGCTGGAGCTGTCCTGTTCTTTGTTCAGATTGTGCAATGTAGTCAAAATGTCAGCCACACAGCGACCATAGCCTCAGATACAGTAACCTCATGTTACCTTGGCTTACAGTACGCAATGGTATTTTGTATACATGGGATTAATGTCACATGTGCAATGGTATCATTTCCCTCAGACATCCCAACACCAACAGAAACAGACACAACTTGTGACTTTACCATCTCTATGAAAACAATAGGATATCTTCTATCTGCTAATGCCACATTGTCTGTAGTGATGGTTTACAGGTAAACACAGGAGTGTAAGTCATTGCTAATTTCTAACCATAATTATGTTTATGCAGAAAATAGTTTGAACATAAAGTACAGCTATCATCTAATAACAATTAGGAAAAACAATTGTGATGAAGATGAAATCTTCAATAAAAAAAAATTATTTTTTTATACATTTGCTTCAAGAATAGATTTATGATTGCTAATAGTTGCAATTTCTGCAGAACAAAGATGTAAATATCACCACCATGTATACTTTTATCCATCTGTGGTAGGCAAAAACTTGAAATGCGAACTGGCAGGTCCCTTTGCTTATAATGAAAGCTTTTCCGTTAAGATGGTTATGCATGGTACAATCTGTTTGTGCAATCTTCTCGCAGCTTTATCTAAACTGATTTTATTATGCCAGACTGAAATGTGAATGATCGACTTTATAGTACTATTGATTATAACCTGTTTTCCCCAAACTTGCTTCCATTTTTTTAATCTAAACCCTACATAATATTACATGCATCTCACATTGGTTCTGATTTATTAAAGCTCTCCAAGGCTGGGGAGGATACACTTTCATCAGTGAACCTGGGTGATTCAGCAAACCTGGAAAGGATCTGGTAAGGATTGGAAACATTTGCTAACAAAGAGCAAATGACTTTGAAGAAATCCATTCCAGGTTTTCTGGTTGACCCAGGATCACTGATGAAAGTATCCTCTCCAGCCTTGGAGAACTTTAAATCAGAATTAAATCAGGCCTATTATGCACAATTTGTAAAATATAATGTTTATCTACATAAAATCACACAAACTATTCATATTGTGTGAATGTAGGTGTATGAACATGGCTGTTTATATATTTTTCCACTAATTAAATATTCATAAGCTGAATCATTACTTCAGTGACATGTGTACACAGTGTCCATATCATAGCTTCATCACATGAATTTCAGGGTTGAATTTATAGTTTTGGTTAGAGCATGGTAACTCTTTAAAGACAATGTTTGTTAGAATACATGTGTCGCTTTAAATAGAATCTACTGCATTTACTTTTACCACCTGCAGCTGATAGGGTAATACAGATTTATGAATGTTATGTTATTGTTAGTTTGGCAGCGTCTACATATAAATATTTAAAATGTGTATTGAGCTTTTTAGTTGGAGCTTCATGTTGAAGCTTCTAAGAAACCAGCATTACAAGGATTACACATAATAGTATATAATTATACATGAAAAAAACCAGTACAGTTTTATAATTTTACAACCTGCTTTAATATTATCCTGGTACAAGCTATGACAAGGGTCCATGTAGAGCAGGGGTGTCAAACCCAAATACACAGGGGGCCGAAATTAAAAACTTAGACCAAGTTGAGGGCCAAACTTGAAATTGACTGAAAAAATTGAGAAAGTTTACTACTTTATCCACAACTAACAAAAACAAACCCCTCTACACACCCTTTAGGTTGGAAAAGACTAATTTCTATCTATCTATGCAGGCTGTGTTGTTCATCTTCTTACATCACAAGTTTGTCTGACACAAAATATTACACTATGCAGTCTATAATGGATGGAAACAAACACAATGCCCCTGGTAGTCAGGCACCATGTGATCATTGCCTAGGCTTTGTGTCACATGATGGGTGTACAGGAATAATGTCTATGTATTGCATGTATTGAAAATGATGATGTGAGGTGGTAACACAGTCTTTGGGAGGGCAAAAAAAAGGACCTTAAGGGCTAGATTTGGCCCTCGGGCCAGAGTTTAACACCCCTGATGTCGAGTAATGATGTTTTGCAGTAGTATGTGGTAAAATGTGAATTACCACAATGCATGCTACCATGGGTCTCCTCCTGTATCACTGTCTGTATTAGTCTGTCATTTGCAATCCCTATTTAATGTACAGCTCTGCGTAATATGTTGGCGCTAAATAAATCCTGTTTAATAATAACATTAATAATAATAATAATAATAATAATAATGGGTATATTGCAGTGCAGTCCATTCATTTTAAAAAGAATATTGCACCTGCAATATTATGTAGCTGTGCATTTATATACTCAGGGGG
>NW_027321129.1:0-2438 GCF_032062135.1 Pyxicephalus adspersus | reverse complement strand
GTCTTCTTTGGTAAATAGGAACAGGTTTTAAACACTAAATTATCTGTATTTATTTTAAAATAGGACAGAAATTTCTTTTTACGAAACGGTTTTGTTTTTTAATTAGAAAAAACTATCAAACACTAAAATATCTGTATTTATTTTAAAATAGCACAGAAATGTTACTGTTCCAAATCGTCTTTTTATGTGAATAGGAACAGGTATCAAAAACTAAAATATATGTGTTTATTTCATATTAGGCCAGCAATTTCAGAGTACCGAACACGCCTCTTTGGTAAATAGGAACAGGTTTTAAACGCTAAAATATCTGTATTTATTTTTGAAGTAGGAAGGAAATGTAACTGTACCAAATGGTCTTTTTTGGTAAATAGGAACAGGTATCAAACACTAAAATATTTGTATTTATTTCACAGTTGCACAGAAATTTCTATGTACCAAAAAGTATTCTTTTGTAAATGGGAAGAAGTATCAAACACTACAATATCTGTATTTTTTTAAAATAGAACGGAAATTTAACTGTACCAAATGGTTTTCATTGGTAAGTACGAACAGGTGTAAAACTCTAAAAAATCTGTAGTTATTTTTAAAAGTCAGGACAGAAGTTTAACTCTACCAAATGGTCTTTTTTGGTAAATAGGAAGAGGTATCAAACACTAAAATATCTGTATTTTTTTTACAGTAGGCCAGAAACTTCACTGTACCAAACCGTCTTCTTTGGTAAATAGGAAAAGGTGTCAAACAATAAAAAATCTTTATTTATTTTAAAATAGGATAGAAATTTGACTGTACCAAACGATCTTCTTTGGTAAATAGGAACAGGTATCAAACACTAAAATATTTGTATTTATTTCACAGTTGCACGGAAAGTTCTATGTACCGAAAAGTCTTCTTTTGAAAACAGGAACAAGTATAAAACACTAAAATATCTGAATTTTTCTTCAAATAGGACAGAAATGTAACTGTACCAAATGGTCTTCTTTGGTAAATGGGAGCAAGTATCAAACACTAAAATATCTGTATTTATTTTTGATGCACGACAGAAAATTCACTGTACCAAACGGTCTTTTTTGGTAAAAAGGAACAGGCTTCAAACAATAAAATATCTGTATTTATTTTAAAATAGGACAGAAATTTCCCTGTACCAAACGGTCTTCTTTGGAAAATAGGAACAGGCATCAAACACTGAAATATCTGTATTTATTTTAAAGTAGAACAGAAATTTCACTGTACCAAACGGTCTTCTTTGGTAAATAGGAACAGGTATCAAACACTAAAATATCTGAATTTTTTTCAAAGTTGCACAAAAATTTCACTGTACCGAACAGTCTTCTTTCGTAAATGGGAACAAGTATCAAACAATAAAATATCTGCATTTATTTTAAAATAGGACAGAAATTTCACTGTACCAAATGATCTTCTTTGTTAAATAGAAACAGGTATCAAACACTAAAATATTTGTATTTATTTCACAGTCGCACAGTAAATTTAATGTACCAAATGGTCTTATTTGGTAAATTTGAACAGGTATCAAACACTAAAATATCCGTATTTATTTTTACAGTAGGCCAGAAATTTCACTGTACCATACAGTCTTCTTTCGTAAATGGGAAGAAGTATCAAACACTAAAATATCTGTATTTATTTTAAAATAGGACAGATATTTAACTGTACCAAACAGTCTTCTTTGAAAAATAGGAACAGGTATCAAACACTAAAATATATGTATTGATTTTTCTTTAGCACAGAACTTTATCTGCACCTAACGGTCTTGTTTGGTAAATAGGAAAATGTATCAATCACTAAAATATCTGAATTTATTGTAAAATAAGACTGAAATTTCACTGTACCAAACAATGTTCCTTGAAAAGTATGATCATATATCAAACACTAAAATATCTGTATTTTTTTTTTAAGTAGAACAGAAATTTCTCTTTTCAAAATGGTTTTCTTTGGTAAATAGGAACAGGTATCAAACACTAAAATATATATTTATTTTACATTAGGTCACATATTTCACAGTACCAAACATGCCTCTTTGGTTAAAAGGAACAGGTATTAAACACTAAAATATCTATATTTATTTTAAAGTAGGACAGAAATTTCACTGTACCAAACAGTCTTCTTTCGTATATAGGAACAAGTATATTGCACTAAAATATCTGTATTTATTTTAACGTAGGAAAGAAATTTCACTGTACCAAACAGTCATCCTTCATATATAGGAACAAGTGTAAAGCACTAAAAAATCTGTATTTATTTTAAAATAGGACAGAAATTTCATTGTAGCAAACGATATTCTTTAGTAAGTAGGAACAGTTATCAAATACTAAAGATTCTGTATTTATTTTTTATGTAGGACAGAAATTTTTCTTTACAAAACAGTTTTCTTTGGTAAATAGGATTAGGTATCAAACACTGAAATATTTGTATTTATTTTA
>NW_027321128.1:0-2440 GCF_032062135.1 Pyxicephalus adspersus | reverse complement strand
TGTGTGTGTGTGTGTATATGTATATATGTGTGTGTGTGTGTATATGTATATATATGTGTGTGTGTGTATATGTGTATATATGTGTGTGTGTGTATGTATATGTGTATATATATATATATATAATGTGTGTGTGTATGTATATGTATATATAATATATGTGTGTGTGTGTGTGTGTGTGTGTGTGTATATATATATATGAATGGCACATGAGTGATCAGAAGGGGACAATCAATGGCACATGAGTGATCATGAGTGATTTTCAACAATAAATGTGTACTGTAGTCTTCTTCATGTAAAAATAAGACATCCCCCTGAAAATAAGACCTAGGGCATATTTTGGCATTTTAAAAAATATAAGACAGTGCCTTATTGTAGGGGAAACAGGGTATATATATATATATGTATATGTATGGGCATGTTTTGATTTAACAATCTAATACAATTTTTTTAATACACAAGTGTACTATTAAGAAATTTGTATTGGATTATTAAATGAATACATGCCTTAAAAGTCCAAAGGTCATTGACCCCGTGGCATATGTAAAATAATCCAAAACATTATTGGGGTATATATATTATTGGGATATATATATATATATATATATTTGTTCGTTTATTATCTTTTACCCCTCAGTTTTTGCGATACAGAACTATATTGTTTTTGTTTTTTTTTATTGTGTTTCTTTTACAGTCAGAGGAAGTGTTGATTGCTCATCTTGTGATTCCTAACTTTGCTAGACAGTCATCTTACATTTATACAAGAGAAACAGTTTTCGCCTGTTCCATGGGAAGTAGGAGAAACTCATTGGCACAGGAGACCATTTCATTTGAAGCACAAGGTAACTTCAAATCCTAACTTGTGTATACTAACCTTTTAAAAACATTATTTGAATGCCTTTGTGTCTTTTTTCTATAATGTATAATATATACATTTTTTAAGTAATATTTTGTTTGCCTATTTTACAAATGTCATGTTATCTTTTCTAAAGGATCACATGTTTTTTACACTTTCTGATTATTTTACCCACAAATAAGACTTTTACAAAGACCTATGTAAAATACACTGACTGAGCAAGTATTAAAAAAATACTGAGGAAGGATTTCCACAATTTGCAAAACAGCCTTTAACCTCCCAACCGTTAAGCCCGACCTTGGTACGGGCTAAAAAAAGTTGCAATTTTCGTTAACCCCGAACTTTTCTCCCTATATTAAAATCCTCACTTACCTGGTCCTGTGCTCATCCAGCGTCGTGTTCGTGTTCCAGCGTCGTCCTCCAGTGTAGGTACATTATCAAAATAAATATAGTAAATATTTTATGCCACCATGCATGTGCCAATACCATAAATCTATCAAGTTTATGGAATTGCACATAATTGAAATTTATTCCATAGAGCCACCATTCTCAGCCAGCCTTTCATGGAACTCTGGGGTTTCTCCAGAGGTAGCCAGGTTTTCCTTGGCCTGTGGTTAATTGACTTTAATTTGATTGTGCCTACATATTTCCAGGGCCATTTTAATGTTGCAGAGTCAACTGCCCAGTGATTGTTTCCTAGGGTGGAATTGTAAATAAAAAATAAAATAGGAATGCTTGAAAGTTTGTGAACCCTTTTAACATACCTCGGTATAAGTCCAACTTGGTATAAGTTCTGTTTGGACACTTAAAATTTTGCTTGGTATACAACCTTTGCGCTAGAAATTGTATGGGTAAAAATGAGTCACAACACCGCACGCTACCCTTATTTACCTCTGTCGAGACAAAGCCACGACTGCCCACGAGCGTCAGGACGCCAGTTGCTACCATTCAGTGAACAACCCGCGCTATAACTGTAAATTACATAACATCCTCCTCCTCCCTACTCAGCGCCATCCTAGTAGGCACTCGACTATTCTCAGCAAGGTAAAGTGAGGTTAAATTTTCATTTTTTTCATCTATTTGCTTTTGTATTTATGTACTTTAGTATTAAACAGTGTTTAAATTATTTTTACTAAGCCCCATCAATGAATAATATGCCAATAACTATAGTATTTTTTTTTCATGGGAACGGAATAATCATTTTCCTTTTATTTCTTATGGGAAAATATGTTTGGTATAAGTCCAAGGATCTGGAACAAATTAAAGACTTATACCAGGGTACGTCTTTATTGATGATGATAATAATATAATAAATACAATCATCTGACTTTTAGTCTAGGTTTTTTAGAAAACCTAAGTTAACAAACAAAAAAATATATTTTGTCTTGTATTTATTGAATAAATTAATTCAATAACATGTCTGAATGGGGCAAAAGTGAATCCTTCGGATCATCATAAAGTTTGAAGGTGAATTAGACGCAGTATTAGTATTAGTATTACTATTGTTAATATTTTTATTAGTTGCATTTTCTTTGGTATTACTAAAGAAATGCAAAATATTTGTTTGCTTTTTTTCTCACTCATTAT
>NW_027321127.1:0-2443 GCF_032062135.1 Pyxicephalus adspersus | reverse complement strand
GAATAGATTTTAAACTGATGGAGCCGATTGGGCTTCAACTGTGTAACCATGTTGATATATGGAAGGCAATGGAAGAAACATATGTCCTAGTGCACTAGAAATATACAAATGGGAGACCTAAACAAGTAAGTGATGTACTATCTATGATTGAGAAGATAATTTTCTGAAAGCAATTTTTTTCTGCCGCTGAACCCCTTAATTTCCAAACCCTTTTCCTGTTCTCTCCATCTCACACACATTTTTATATTGAGAAATAGGATTCTTAGAGATATATACAGATTTCTACAACTTTTTGCCATCGTGTCTGTTCTGTCTGCCCTCTGTCTTGACGTTAATTCTTATATTCTGAAGCTATCAAATTTTCTGGATAGATGTTACATTTCTGGCTCTCGCTAAACAGCAGCTTCAATTGATATTTCTAAATCAAACTTCTGTTAAAGGTTACTGACTAACCCATTGATTTACTCTGATCTAACTTCACACACATTTCATGCAGTATTGGGTTTTGAGTCTTGTCTCATTATAATCTCTTATTGTCTGTATGTGCTTTCAGTCATTGTTCTAACACCGATAAATGGCCACATATTCCAGCTCAGCTGTATTAACCCTACCAAGACAGATGTGTGCAAACATTCACAATAGATATATGTCCTATCACTTTGTAGTTGCAGAACATAATTCACATCTATGTATTAACAAATACACTTGGGTTTTTTTAACCAATCAGTGATCACAACTGAAAGGGAAGGTATTCAATTTTTTACTTATTTTTACATTAAAAAATAAAATAAAAAATAATTAAGGAATGCCTAAATCAATGTTTAATTTTAACCATGGGAAAATTCTTGAAATACATTTCAGGTTAGGGAAACACTTACTACAATTACTATATCCACAGCTCACAGAAAAATTGGCTTGGTAGTCAATGGGAAGAATGCCCAGTAGGAAGAACCCTTACAAATAGCTAAAAAGAATATTGGCAACAGTTATGGAGCACAATTTCTCATTGCTCAACAAATCCCTAGCAACTCCCAGAAGAACCCTAGAGTTCCACAGAACCTTGGTTGGGAAACACTGGTCTAGAATATCCTATCAACAAACAACATGTAATTTAAAGTAATGCTATTGTGTGTGTGATGGTTTGCAATTATCCAAACCATATGTATATGTAGTAGTAGATAGTTATATTCAGCTGGATTTGGTCTTGTAATGTTAAAGACTTGGTGAAACTTTACAAGCTTTTTCATCAGTTCACCATTTGTTGATTGTTCTTCAACCCCTCTAGCGGTAATAACGAGTCAGTAATCCCGGGTCGATCTCCAGCCATGAAGTGCAGATTCTATCTACGTGGTTTCCTGGTGACGTCGGTACATGTGTCGGTGCATGTGTCCGTGCGGCCGGGATTTAGCAGCGGGAAATTCAAATAATTTTGTATTGGATTCAATACAAAATAGCTGTATTGAGCCCAATACAAAGAAATATTCATATAATATATATATAATTATATTATATATATACTATATATGCTACTAGACAGTTACATTACATGTTTAAATATTTGTTTTATTTTTATTTTTTTTTGTGTTTTGGTATTTAAAGTTTATCAATAAATTTAATAAATGCATTAAATACCAGTGAGTTATGCCTAAGAAATACAGCCTACAAATGAAAAATAAATTTCCTTGCAAAAAATTGTACCGAGTTTTGCATAGAAAATTGGAAGGAATTAGACTGCTAGGGAGGTAATAAGCTGATGTTTTTTTATTTGTCCCTTTATGAACTGGTTAAACAGCTTGGAATGCTGTAAAATGTCTTAAAAATTACAGGAACAAGTCAAGCTGAATGTATCTTACTGCTACTAGAAATTGATAAGTGTTAACCTAATTCGATCAAAGAATAAATGTAAAAATTAGCATAGTCCATATAGATTAAAAAAAAATAAATAAATGAACCCACTCAGCTTTCAAACCCTATCCCCTATTAGCTAATGGCTAGATACAATCAAGAATGAAAAAAGTCCTATTCCTATATCTGGTATAAAGGTTCTTATTAAGGCAGCTCCTGCGAGTGGTGTCAATACTCTATACATTTTTCCTTATCATGCTCCTACATCGTCACCTTGTCACAAGGTTTTTGATAAAGAGCCTACAACTTACTGTTTCAGCACATATTACGGTACATAGGCATAGTCCCTGATGTCACTTTAGAAAAACCACCCTGAGAAATGTCATGCAATCATCTTTGGATTGCATATTGACAAGGAATGCTATAAAGAGGCGTTCAGGGCTCAGTTACACTGAAATAAAAATAATAGAATAGAATTTTCCAAGTTAAAAAAAAAGAAAGAACATTATTTATTGATAAACAATGAATTAGTACAAAGGACTTTAGCAAAATACATTTCATCCATTTAGGTTAAGATCTCCCATAAAGCAGGACTAAA
>NW_027321126.1:0-2444 GCF_032062135.1 Pyxicephalus adspersus | reverse complement strand
ACTTGGGGGCCCCTTTGTCAATCTGATTTGGGGTTCCTGTGGGGGCCCTGTTGGCTGATGAGGATCTGGGGCCCTAATTCAGTGGCACACTTTGCACCTCCCTATGTCCACCCATGGTCAGTACAAACATTGCAGAGGAGACATAAAGGGAACATGTTATGATGATGAAGGGGGATTGTGATTTCCTCAGTCTTCTTTCCCCCAGGGATCAGACTGCAACATTGTAAGTGCTGCATCAGGAGCTTATCTGTGTCAGACCACTAGGGGTCTCTGCAGCCTGCATGTTAACTGTCACAAAAAACATCCTCCAGCACGTATCGGGGGCCCACCAGGCCTCATCAGGGTTAGGGACCTGAGGACTGGTGAATATCTGCATTCCATTTGCAGCCAACATTTCACTTTAATGCGCCTCCTCCCCAGCTTCATTGCTGCTCAAAGCTCAGTACTGCCAGGTAGGGGGAGCTTGCATACACTTCTTTCCGCCTCTTCCCACAATGCAGGGGTGGGCTTAGCATTATGCAAATATTGACTTTCTAAGATTTCTCATGGATGGGATAGGGTTTTTGAGGGCTGAACTTGCAAATCAGGGAGGAGAAAGAGCTAACGACTCCTGATGGCGCCTCCTATACAGTCTCACGTCTATATTACACTTGTATTTTGTCCTGATGGATAAACAGAAAAATGGCAATTAATACTTCCAGATGTCCCGCTGCTATTCTACCTTTTTAACTTCAGGGAAGACTTTCCTGGATATGGGGAGAGGAGCCCTTCTGTAGTACTAACTCACTTCCTGTGCTAGAGTGACAACGTTTACTGCATTACATGAATGGAGAACCAGCGTTGTCACCCTAGGATTTGGACTACTACAGCCTCTCTCATATTCAATATTGAGCTGAGGTCAAGAATATAGGCAAATGACTTCAAGGAAGCTGGTGGAAAGTTTAAAACTTTAGAAAATAATATTATGCAGAGCTAGGGGTTAGTCATCAGGATGTGAATTTGAACATAATGGGGACAAACACAAATCTATCCAAATTCATATGTGTTGTGTTGCCCGATTTCAATTTACTTAGCATACTGCCACCATCCCTAAGAAATTAAATCATAAATATTAAAAATATCAATGTATGGGACTTTAACGGCAGTTGGATATCATAAAACTATAACACTTTATTGACATCATCTTAAAAGGTATATATTTAAAAATCATACATGCCTCGATCCATTGTGAAAAGATGAAATAACTTCATAACATATATAGCAGAGTTAAAACCACAACATACAGAGATAGCGGAATCCCAAATCAATCTTCCACACTAATGTTTAATTTCAAGTATTAGTCCTTACAGGAGACTGCCATCAAAGCATATATTTATTCATAGTAAATCAATGTCTTTTGACAAATAAATGGTATTCAAATCAAAAGGGAGACCGCCATTATCTCTAAAGCACCAATCCCTACTCTATGTTCCTTTGTGAGGATCCTGCCCATTGCTTTGCTGTGGCTCCAATGCCTCTTAAATGAAGCCTGGTTATGCTATCCAAGGACTTGGTTACTTCCACGACTCTCAATGTAATGATGCCAGGAGGGAGTATACATTGGGAGGTGACCACAGAACCCTTTGTATGCACAGAGCCAGAAGAGAACAGCAAGCCCAGGTATCAGAAAGCTGAGTGGAGAATCTACCGGGGACAGAAGATGAATGGTTAGGAATTGTGCACAGTAGCTCAGTCAATGGGGTTTAAAATCCGGGAAGCCCTAGAATTGATGGTAAAAAAGGTCAGGAAGAGGTCAGTAAGTAGGGGGCAGTAAAATGGTATCACGTTCAGCAACACATAACCAGGAGCAACACACTTTCCAGTTAATGGCTACAACATTCCGCTATCACAGGCAATGTGGCCATATTTTGGTGAAGATTTTCTACAGGTAATGGATAAATAAATTAAATATATAAAGTAAAATCAGCCCCTCTACCCAATTCTATATTATGTTAGGGAGATCCTGGCCAATGCTTTGCTGAGGCTCCTCTTTAATGAAGCCCCTTGGAACGCTGGTTGTGACATCCAAGGAGTTGGTTGCTTCCAGGACTTATAGATGTGGGATTGTGGATGAAAAATTAGCAGTTGGTACAACATTACAATAAAACAGGCAATGTGGTCATATTCAGGTGAAGTGTTTCTACAGATCCTCGAAGAATTCCAGCTGCCTGGCTAGCCAAATTACTTCACTATCCCAAAACATTCTGGAATAAATATGTAGTAGATTCAGGATCCTCCTCCATTTTGCATTGCCCGGTGAGGCTCCTGGCCAGTGTCAGCTGCCTGGATATCCCAATGACTTCACCATCTCAAAATAAATATAAAGTAGAATCAGCCCCCCCATTCCACATGAATATTTTGGAATTTGCATGCCCCCTTATTCCCAAGCAGTGGCAAAACACTAC
>NW_027321125.1:0-2445 GCF_032062135.1 Pyxicephalus adspersus | reverse complement strand
TGCAAAAAAGCATAAATAATTTGTGCAATGTGCTGTGCTTTGTGCAGTGCTGCCCCCACTGCTGATCTTGATAGACTTGCTGTCACTACTTTGTTAGCTAGGATAACATAAACAAGGTGCTCACTATACTGGGGCTCTCTGTATATATATATATATATATATATATATATATATACCAATTTTTACCTAAAAAACTGCCAAAAAGAAATGCCAACGAAATCAATTTGACTAAGCAAATTCATGGAATGTTCCTTTTAAAAACAATATATAGAAGGGAAAAAAAATATCTTCTTGGTGTTACCACTCCGCCTTCAGATCATCTGCTCGTCAAGTTGCAGCATCACCCTTATCCCCTTAACCCTGAATTTTCCACTATTCTTGCTGACTGCCGTGACCTAAGCCTATTACCTGACCTGGCCTTGTCTGTCGTCTGCCCTGACCTCAACCTGTTACTTGACTTAAGCTACATACACAGGTGCAATAATTGTCATTGGAATGGATCTTTCACAATCCTTTCCAACGACTAAGGACTGCATGATGCATGAACAAGTGCTGTACATACAACACCGTTCTGCTCTATGGAGAGGGGAGGGGGAGAATGATGGAGCGGCACCCCGCTGCACGTCCTCCCCCTTCACTTCTATTAAGAATGCTTGTCGTCCATCCACTGTGGATCAGCCAAGGTGGTCATTCGGACAATGGGCAGCGGACGCTGTACACGTGGAAGATTCTTTTCCGATATCATCCATGAGCCGATTATCGAACGAGAATCGTGTGGGCGTGTTTACACAGCCTTACTCTCATCCACTGCTTGCCCTGACCTCGGCCTGTTATTGAACCTTATCTTATCTGCCGCCTGCCCTGGCATTGACCTGTTTAACTACCTCTCCTTGATTTACTGTGTTCTAGGCATTCCTAAACTGAAGTAATCTGATTGCTGTCACCCCTGTGGGCCATTAGAGCCACCAGCCCATCACTTCCTGCAGAGTGCACTGGTGAAGAGCAGGGGGTCATTTTGATTCCACACCTCAGGTAATCCCGTGTCACCTGCCAGGGGGAAGCAAACCATAATATCCAGGCTCAGTCTGTAAAACTATTTCGTCTTTTCTCTGGTTACATTATTATGAGTTAATTATGTTGATAACAGTTGATATTTTTGTTACATTTAATTTTGTTTAATCTAAACTGTGTTAGATTAGGGGACAAAATAACATAATTCATTTTTAAAAAAATCCTACCAATTGTGGCACAATTTTAGGTAATTTGGTAAACTCAATCTCAATATTTTTATGGCTTATACATTCACAAGAAATTATATCAAAACCAGTGGTAGCAATATGGTACAGTTTTAACACTATATTTATAGTTATAAATAGTTATAGCTTAGATATAATAAAAAAAACTAAGAACGAAACATTGCAGTTCCACTACTAAACATAGGTGGACTGTCAACCTATCTTACAAGTTTTGTAAGTAGTCCCATCAATGGGACACCATCACTATATATTATATATAATATTTTCCATTAAAAAAAAAAACACTTTGTATGGGCCTTATCAATGGTATAGACAAAAACCTGGGTGCACCATTGAAATTCTTAAATTTTGAAAATTTGACCCCTGTTCCATTTTATATATTTCACTAACTTTTTTAGGCCATACAGAGTGAGGAAGTTTGAATTGAAAAATGAGGAAAAAAATGAGGAATCAGACGTTGGGCCATGTTCAGGAGATGTAGCACCAAATATATTTTATACTGTTTAAGCTGCATGTTCTAAATGTGAATTATTATTATTATTATTATTATTATTAATAATAATAATAATAATAATATTAAACAACTTGATTATATAGCACCAAAATATTACGCAGTGCTGTTCATTAAATAGGGATTGCAAATGACAGATGAATACAGACAGTGACACTGGAGGAGAGGACCCTACCCTGAACAGCTTAGAATCTAGGAGGTGAGGGAATTAACACACAATAGGATGGGAGATATGTAGTGGTGGGAAGTAGTGATGGTTTCAAAAGACAGAAGAAGATTGGTAGGCAAGTTTAAAAAAACGGGTTGTGAGTGCTCTTTTTAATGAGCAGAAACTAGGAGCAAGCCGAATAGGATGAGGAAGACCATTCCAGAGAGTTGGGGCAGGTCTGGAAAAGTTTTGGAGCAGTGCATGTGATGAGGTTATGAGTGAGGATCTAGTAGATCATTGGAGGAGTGAAGAGAGTGACTAGGAGAGTATTTTTTTCCAAGGTCAGAAAGGTAAGTGGGACAAGAGCTGTGTAGGGATTTGAAGGCAAAGCACAGGAGCTTGAATTTAATTCTAAGATGAAATAGAAGCCAATGAAGAGAACTGCAAAGATATGTAGCAGAAGAGGAGCGGAGGGAAGGATGGATGAGTCTGGCTGCAGCATTCATAATAGATTGTAGAGGAGAGAGTCG
>NW_027321124.1:0-2446 GCF_032062135.1 Pyxicephalus adspersus | reverse complement strand
CCTTTACAATATAAATAACCATAAATCAAAATTAACCCCTTATTATACCATTGCAACCTCCACATTTTAAACCTGAACAACCAGGCTGCAGGTCTCAGAAGGCAAAATCCGTACTCCTCCAGAATTTAAATCCACCAAAAATCACAACCTTGGCCCCTAGCCATCCAGCACCGCCTCAGGAGCCATAACCATCAATCCACCATAAAGGGGGACCCTAGCAGCGAGGATCCCTTATGCCACAAGTCACCACTTTATCATGCCCAGGATCCTTGTCTTCTAAGACCCCAACTACCAAACTACCAAACCTACCAAAGCCACCTAACAAAGATCAGGGCAGGCGGAAAATGCTTTCTTCCTCCCACTCCCGACTCCTCCTTTTTAAACCCCCCTTTCCCTAATCACCTCCTCTTCAATGCTCTTCAACGCTTCAATGCTAATGCTGGCCCTCCCTAAGCTTACTCAATCCACTTAACCCTTTGCGTCACTGTGCTGGGGCCTCACACCCTGTCATGCAGGCCCTGCACCTAATATTATACGACTACGGGCCCCTATTATTCCTATTCTTACCTTAAAATATATGTGCTTATGCTATTGAACACTTCTTGCACCAAATGCTAAATCCAATTCTTGCTTAAAATGTGTTTATGGCTAATAAATTATACATAGCTAACAGGTCTGACGGGGCATGTCTAACATCTTACAGGTCTCTAAAAAGTTGATAAGAAATGTACAGCGCTGCGTAATATGTTGGCGCTATATAAATCCTGTTTAATAATAATAATAATAATAATAATAGGAAAGCCATTGTTCACTGATCTGTTCACTCCAAGTTTGGCCAATGTTCATGAAACCCGTTGGTTGGCATGGTTCTGGTAATTTTTAAGGTACACAGTGTTTCCATTATTATTTCAAAATGACAGACAGATACATACAAGGAGAGGGCCCTGCCCAGAGGAGCTTGTGTTTCAAGAAGCTGATAGCTGTTCGGGGTCTTAATCCATCCCTGACAACCACAAGCCAAAAGAAAATTTCTAAATGCTTCACCTTTGTCATATCAACTGCTTTAAAATTTGTCTTCCTACTTTTTTTTTCTTTCCTGCATGGATTTACAGAAATTTTATATTACAAGTTTGAGTCAAACCTACCATAGGACTGAACTTGAACCTCTTCCAAGTGTTGGGTGACAGGTTCTCCAAAAGCAATATTTTTCTTGAAAACCCATTTTATCATTGGTTTATTCTTAGGCCTGTGACTGTGTATTTTTATTAAAAAGACCTTTAAAGTAATAAAGATGCAACATCTGGCTTCATGACAGCATAATGAGTGTTTCACTAAATAATGACTTCTCGTTAATCCCATGCATGGTCATACACAATGAGGAGAAGGCCATTTAATAAAGGAAGCCAATGTTTCCACAGCTTGACAGAGCAATCAGGCGTTCCTGATGGGAAACTTTTATGATCACCTTGCAGGATCCACATGGCTGGTGTAATTCCAAGAATAAGCTATTAACGTATAGGGGGTATGTCACAGAATCTTAATATATCTCATAAGTATGTACACCATGAGGATAGATAGACAGCATTATGATGAAGGGACTATAATGTTACAAATAGCTCATCTTTCATTTTTAAACTTAAGGGACAGCATATGGGTTAACTTTACCAACCAACTGCACCCACTTCTTTTTGTTTCCTGGTTTAGACACCAATGGTGAAGAGAGAAAGAACCGTGTGTGAGTTTTATATCACAATGTGAAACTTACATAGGGTTGATGACTCCGTGCTTGCCCCATGTGGCAGCATTGGGGCCCTGAAAGGCCAATAGTCAATCACCAGTGCTGTCCCATCGGAAAATGAATAGTGTCACCTAATCCAGATATATAAGGTTTATCATGAAATAGGTGGTGATCCCAATTCCTAAAGATGAGATTGTAGGAAAGAATTGTGCATAGTGCCAACAGGGTTTAAAGCAGGACTTTCAGTAGAACTTGTAAATCCGCCAAACTTCTGTGTGTCAGATACCCGGTCCTGCACTCCTAGACAAGCTCAATGGTCCCCTATTCAACACACTTACTTCTATGTATTGGATGCCATTGGAGAGCTCAATAATCATTCTGTTACTATAGGCACTAAATCCTTTGCTATAGAGAAAATGGTGTTTAAAAACCCAGACAGGTGAAACGTTGTTTGACATGGATGAGATCATTGACTGGTGCCTATTGGGATCTGTTCCACTATACAGGTGTTGGTAGCCATCAGTCAATTGTAAAATCAGTTGTGATTACTGATGTATCCTCCACCTGGCAATGTATGGTCACTTCTCATTGTTCTGAAGACACTACAATGTAATAGATTGTAAGCTCTTCGGGGCAGGGTCCTCTCCTCCTGTATCACTGTCTGTATTAGTCTGTCATTTGCAATCCCTATTTAATGTACAGCGCTGC
>NW_027321123.1:0-2446 GCF_032062135.1 Pyxicephalus adspersus | reverse complement strand
AGGGCAAGGATGAGCACTTTTGTGGACATGAGGATGATGTGCCAGTGGGGTGATGAGTGAGATGGCGAAGTGTTGGGAATTATTTCTTTTGGGGAGGGGGGCGATGTAAGGAAGCATTTTTATTTTGCAACGAGACCTACCAATTTCTAGCTACACTCCTAAAAAGAATAAAGAACCAAAAATCCAAATATAAAAGCTCAAAGTTTGCATCACATGTTGCTTGTGCCAATTGTGAGCCATAAGACTTCAGACCTTCCAACCTTCTCTGATTTAGAGGAAATGTCTCTCATTCAGATACAAATCCCTCTGTTCCTCTTTTTTTATTGGGGGGGGGGGGATTACAAATGTCTACAGAAAATATTTTCACTATTACAAAGTGTCACTAAACCTTCATCCAGCCTCTAAATTATTTCATTTGTCCAGAATAAAGGAAATGAAGATTCTCAATCAGAACTCCTACACTTCATTTATATTTCTAATTCCAGCAACACCGACTATTGCAGAAATCCTTGCTGATGATAATCCGGCATTCTGGAACGCATCAATTTATACCAATCTGTATAAAAATATAAAGTTTACAAATCACCACAACATTGCCACCCTGTTGGCGCAGAATCATTCCGTTCTTTCAGGGACGCCAACACTTGGCACTGTAGCCAACCATCATTCCTTTATATCAGCCGATCACTTTGTATAAAGATCTTCAGATTGTTCATCGATATTGGGAACTTGTTAGGTTTTATTCTTTAATTCACATCTATAATGATCAATTTTCTTATTTTTTAATTCCTTCACTTGACTTAACATTACATGAAGGAAAGGCGACAATCTCCAACATTGCCCTTATTCCTGGAAACCTCTAAATTCTCATCAGATCATTCCAAAACTTAGCCATATAAAAGGAAGATGTTTTTTTCCTGCAATGCATTGCTATACCAGATTGTTCACACAAAGTACCCAATGCAGCAAAAGCACAAAGGCAATATTTATGTGATCAAAGCCTTGCGGCAACCCAACACACAGGAGAAACCTTCTAAATAAAACTTATATATTGCAGTTCAATGCAGCAAAAACAAAAAAGTTTCAATGAGTTTTCTATACATTTATGTTGTAGTGTTATTAAATCCTTGGGGGTCACATTAAGGTTCTTCATCTGCTAAAATTTGTCCATTTTTCTAATACCTCCACTTCCTGGAAATTGATCAGCTGTAGATCATTTTAATTTTTTGGGGGGTAAATGTTTAAGAATAATTTTTTTTTATTGTATAGGTGCCGGTTTTGGGACAGGGGGTAGAGGAACATGTGACTTGGATTTGTGAGCCCCCAGATATGACAAAAGCCCCAATCCATGGCTTGCTTGGTGCCCCTGGGTGTTCCTTTTTGACTACTTTATTTTTAGATACACTCATTTGTCATATAGTTATCATGTATACTCCTTTGTTGGATTTGGATTTTTTAGGGAAACTTGCGATGTCCATGTCTGTGTAGTTTGTCCTTGGACGGGAACTGTGAATCAGAGTTACTGTAAGAAATATGGAACATATTACCAGGCAAAAATATGCATGACCCGGTATCATTCCCAGACATAAACCAGGCAATTTCCATGTCTAATGGTTTGGAATAATCTGAGATAATCTCCTCCTGTGTCACTGTCTGTCAGCGGCTATTTATTGTACAGCGCTATGTAATATGTTGGTGCTATATAAATACTGTTTATTAATGTAGGAGTTCAATAGATACAACTGAGAGTTATTATTAAGCAAGAATGGGAGATTGTATCTAAAATATATTAACTTGTTCTTAAATCCCTGACAGCAAAACATTTCTGATTTCACTGGTGTAGTAAGATTTCCTCACAACATTTATTTTAAAGTAAAGATAACAAACTGTTCATTCAGGGAACATCAGATTGCCTTACGGGATCAGGAAGGGATTTTTCCCCGTTGGAGCAAATTGTATCAGGAGTTTATAAGGGGTTTTAGCAAATTATTAAAGAAATCCATTCCAGGTTTGCTGGATCACCCAGGTTCTCACATAATAGTCTACCTATCAGAGTCATACAGCGATTCCTTTTTACACATCTATAATCTGCGATGGTGCACCCTCCATGCGTTTTTGGGCGACTTAAATAATGTGACATGTAGAGTGCGATTTCCAGGGCCGTTCTTGCCAGCTCTTTGTCTACCCATTAGACACTTTATTACTTTTAAACCAACAAGGTGACACGCATGTGTTTTATACTGACCTGCATGCATATTGGACCTGATCAATAGAGAACCTGTAATGGACGTATAAGGGAAAAGACTGAAAGATGATCTACAGGAGGGCAGGGGGGGGGTGATGAGTGAGGTTTGGGGTAAATTTGGGTAATACCGGGGCATCTAAATGTTCTTCCAGTTTATAAAGCTCTTTTATATTTTCCTTATCTTAGCCGCCTTTGTTTGAT
>NW_027321122.1:0-2446 GCF_032062135.1 Pyxicephalus adspersus | reverse complement strand
ATATATATATATATATATGCATCCGCAAATAAGCACAGATGAATGGAGCAGATCAGTTTCAAGATATTATTTTTCTCCTTACTGCATCTAAAAACTCAAAGCGTCTTTCTTTAGGCACGAATTTGAATTTGGGAAAAAAGGAAAAAGTCACAAGTTGTCAAATTTGGTGAATATGGAGAATGTTCCAACGTAGTTATGTGTTTGTCAGTCAAAATCTGTTTCAAAGAAAGTGCTGTGTGAGAAGGAGCATTGTCCTAATGATGGATGAAACCCTTTCCCCACATTTCTTATCGTCTTTCCCTGACTCCTCTCAGATTTGTCAAAACTTCCTTTTAACCCTCCTGGCGGTAATCCCGAGTGTGACTGCAACCTGAGTGTGAACACACTCGGGGTCACTAAAAACATAAAAAAAAAGCCCACTTACCTTGTTCCTGCAGGTCTTTGGGACACATCTTCTTTCTTCGATCTTTAGCTGGCAACTGCAGAGACGTTCTACGGGGTATCCCAGTGATGTGGGTGCATGAATCAGTGCGGGCGGGAGGAGCGGCGGGAAATTAAAAAAAAATTTGTATTGGATTCTGAAGATTTAAAAAAGTATTGTTACAGCACTGTATAGCCAGAGTTAATGTGAGCCATATACTTGTATAAGGAGTTGTATTTCTATTTCTGTCTATTCAGTAACCAGATGGTAAAAGTTCTTTGGAATACAATGTATGCCTTGTATGCCTTGCAATGTATCAAGTAACACTATATATGGCCAAAATAGCTGTACGTAAATAACACAACCCCTCATATACCTATGTGTATAAAAAGACTGCCTTGTCAAATAAAGATCAGAGACTATTCCTAAAACCATACTGTGCGTGTGTGTTATTGGGATATCTCTCCAGACATCTGTCTCTGTGGGTGAAGGAGAAGTCAGGGTGCATTCGAGGAACTAGAAGTAGAAGCAGATCCTTTCAGATTCAATACAAAATAGCTGTATTGAGTCCAATACAAGGAAATCTTTATCTAATATATATATATATAATTATAGTATATCTTTATATATTATACATGCTACTGTACAGCTATATTACATGTTGCTGTATTTTTTCTTTTAACAGATTTTTGTATTTTTTATTAGTATATTATTAAGTTCATCAAATGTTGGACATATTTTGGTGAGTTATGCCTAAGAATTAAAAGCCTACAATGTAAAATAAATTTCCATGCAAAAAATGTAACGATTTTTGCATGAAAATACGGACAGAATTAGAACGCTAGGGGGGTTAATAATGATGGTTCACTCTTGTGCCTTCTGGAACCCATTCTAACAAAATTAGGCCCTTCATGTCAAAAAATAAGATGAGAATGGCTTTGAATTAGGACTTGCTTTGACACGCTTTTTTGATTCTTGGTAGGTGTTTTCCAATGCATTGTGTTAGGAAACGCTTATCAGGCCAGCGCTTCTGTGCTGTGGGCCACCACAGTACCCCATACAGCCTATTTTGCCAAGCAATATCACTTGCAACAGCAAATAGTATGGAGAAATAGCAGCAGCCCCTGCTTCCCTTTAGTCGCGCAGCCTGCTGTATTTTATGGCATCCCCAGCATCCATTGTTAGGCTGTGTACAGCTGAAGCAGATTCTAGGGGGCTGATCAGCGCTTGACTCAGTCCTGCAGTGCCATTGGCTGCTGGGACTTTAGCCTCTCTGTTCCCAGTCACCAGTGCCTGTTGTAGCCTTAAGCTAGGCTGACTTGCTGCTGGTGTGTTTTTGTGTGATTTACTGTTCCTGACCTTTTCTTTTGTACGCAGCCTGGACTGACCTTTTGGCTGTGACCCCGAAGTTGGAATCTTGGTACTGCTTTATCTGTGAGCAGGACCTTTCCAACTATGGATGTTAAACTTACCAGTCTGTAGTTATTTGGTAATGACTTTGCTCCCTTTTTGAATATAGTAACCACATTGGCCTTATCCCAATCCATTAGTAATATGCCAGTGATTAAAGAGTCTCTAAAAATTAGAAACAATGGCTTTGAAATAACTGAGGTCAGCTCTTTGAGGATACGTGGATGAATTCCATCAGGTCCCGGTCCTTTAAGGGGCTTTCATGCTCAGATCTGATCTTTTTCTATCAACATGTTTAAAAAAAATTTGGGGGATTTGCCTTACTTTCTTTGCAATCTGTCTTTCATTTTGAACTTTTGCACATTTTATCTCCTTTTTACATTTTTTTGTTATATTCTTTAAAGTATTCAAATGATAAAGGTGATACTTCATTGTTATATTTTTGAAATGACCGTTTTTTAATTCTTTATGGCTTTTTTAACATTAGCTGTGAGCCACATAGGGTTTAGCCTCTTGAACATATTACCCATTGTAATATATTTTTCAGTGTGTTTGTGTAGAACAGACTTGAAACATTCCAATTTCTGTTCTGTGTTGTTTGAGGACAATATTATT